>NW_015505859.1:270183-279991 GCF_001515645.1 Sinocyclocheilus grahami
ATACAGGTGCATCTCACTAAATTAGAATGTCATGGAAAAGTTTAACTCAAATTGTGAAACTTGTGTATTAAATAAATTCAATGCACACAGACTGAAGTAGTTTAAGTTTTTGGTTCTTTTAATTGTGATGATTTTGGCTCACATTTAACAAAAACCCACCAATTCACTATCTCAACCAATTAGAATACTTCATAAGACCAATAAAAAAACATTTTTAGTGAATTGTTGGCCTTCTGGAAAGTATGTTCATTTACTGTACATGTACTCAATACTTGGTAGGGGCTCCTTTTGCTTTAATTACTGCCTCAATTCGGCGTGGCATGGAGGTGATCAGTTTGTGGCACTGCTGAGGTGGTATGGAAGCCCAGGTTTCTTTGACAGTGGCCTTCAGCTCATCTGCATTTTTTGGTCTCTTGTTTCTCATTTTCCTCTTGACAATACCCCATAGATTCTCTATGGGGTTCAGGTCTGGTGAGTTTGCTGGCCAGTCAAGCACACCAACACCATGGTCATTTAACCAACTTTTGGTGCTTTTGGCAGTGTGGGCAGGTGCCAAATCCTGCTGGAAAATGAAATCAGCATCTTCAAAAAGCTGGTCAGCAGAAGGAAGCATGAAGTGCTCCAAAATTTCTTGGTAAACGGGTGCAGTGACGTTGGTTTTCAAAAAACACAATGGACCAACACCAGCAGATGACATTGCACCCCAAATCATCACAGACTGTGGAAACTTAACACTGGACTTCAAGCAACTTGGGCTATGAGCTTCTCCACCCTTCCTCCAGACTCTAGGACCTTGGTTTCCAAATGAAATACAAAACTTGCTCTCATCTGAAAAGAGGACTTTGGACCACTGGGCAACAGTCCAGTTCTTCTTCTCCTTAGCCCAGGTAAGACGCCTCTGGCGTTGTCTGTGGTTCAGGAGTGGCTTAACAAGAGGAATATGACAACTGTAGTCAAATTCCTTGACACGTCTGTGTGTGGTGGTTCTTGATGCCTTGACCCCAGCCTCAGTCCATTCATGTTGAAGTTCACTCAAATTCTTGAATCTATTTTGCTTGACAATCCTCATAAGGCTGTGGTTCTCTCGGTTGGTTGTGCATCTTTTTCTTCCACTCAACTTTCTGTTAACATGCTTGGATACAGCACTCTGTGAACAGCCAGCTTCTTTGGCAATGAATGTTTGTGGCTTACCCTCCTTGTGAAGGGTGTCAATGATTGTCTTCTGGACAACTGTCAGATCAGCAGTCTTCCCCATGATTGTGTAGCCTAGTGAACCAAACTTAGAGACCATTTGAAGGCTCAGGAAACCTTTGCAGGTGTTTTGCAGGTGTTTTAGCTGATTGGCATGTCACCATATTCTAATTTGTTGAGATAGTGAATTGGTGGGTTTTTGTTAAATGTGAGCCAAAATCATCACAATTAAAAGAACCAAAGACTTAAACTACTTCAGTCTGTGTGCATTTAATTTATTTAATACACGAGTTTCACAATTTGAGTTGAATTACTGAAATAAATTAACTTTTCCATGACATTCTAATTTATTGAGATGCACCTGTAAATTACTTGGAGAAAACAAAAGCAAGTGTACAGAGCAAAGCGTCTCGGATGCAGCATGAAATTTAAATGTAATAAAAGCCTCAAACCTAATCTTGAACTTTTCTTTTGCTCCATTGCGAGCAGTGATATTTAATTCTGGCAATGCAAATCTTGATATTTATGTCTTGTTCGTTTCATTTCTGCACAACAAATGTTATGCCTGTTTTTCTTGCACTTCCTCCATCATTGCTACATGTGCACCATTGGTTGAACCAGAATTTGAGTTGTCGGATAGGTGAAAGTATTTCAATATAGAGAAAAATTACACACGTGACCTTTAAAATGGCAACTAAAAATATTTCACACTGTGCATCATGCCTAACAATTGCACTGCAATGCATGACCTTTTGTAATTTATTTACTAATTATTTCACATTTAACAGCCATTTAAAAAAACAGTCGCAATGTCCTTTTTGATTTATAGGCATATAATATAATGTAATTAGAAACTAATTATAAAAGCTTCATTACAGCTGCAACCCTTTGCAAACAGTGATGTAATTCTAGCAATGCAAATCACCAAAAGTAATGCCTGTTTTCCACACAAGTTTTTCATGCACTATCATTGCCCAGACAAGATATTTTATCTCTATGCATCATACCTAACAGTTGCACTGTAATGCACAGCCTTTTGTGCTTTTACATACTCGCACAGAGTATGTTAGAGCTGTTCTGGGTGATGCAGGTTTGTGTCATGTCCTGATCTCATTCCCCATATCCTCCACTTTCCTGTCTACTATTCTTTCAATTATAAGCAACAGCCCATAAATGACAATGAGAAAAAAGGTTTTATAAAAAAGGAAAGGCAGCCGAGCTCCTCCTTCTGGTTCTAATTAAAATAACAGAGATAAGAGGCAACGCCTCTCTTTCAGCCCGCTGGCTAAATTGTAAAAAGCTTCTGGGCAGCAATAAATTTGCTCAATTGAAGTCATTTGGGAAAGAAAAGGAACCTCACACAGAGAAAAGGACAGTCTTCACCTGCCGTTTAGCTCTGTTTCGTATGTCCACTACATGAAACGTTCACAATCACTTCAGTGGTCAAGACGTAAAAACTTTGTCAAAATGATAATGGAATGCCATTCCAGTGGAAAGTTAATGCTGCAAATCTCACAAAGGAACATAGAAGATATGGCAGGACCATCGCTCATTTATTGGACTACCGCAGGCCTCTGTCTGGTCTCTAAGTGAAGAAGAACCAGGCTGTTGAAACATATGTGAGCTATCTGAGCTGCTATAGGGCTGTGCTATCTTTTCCCTGGAAATACTGAATCGTTGTATGTTCTTGCCAAGGTGAAGAATGAGATGGAGATAATCTGTTGTGTATTTCTGACTCAACCAGGCCTTTACTTTTCTTGGGGTGGTTTGTGGATTTTGCAAGTGGAGGTTTGCAAGGTAAATATTTTGCCCAGACATTTATCTAAAACTAAATATCTGCACTATTTATTTAAAAAATTTTATCTTTTTAAACTTGTCGTGTACTATTGATATTATGGCTCTCATCACAAGTTGCTTGTGATGTTCCTCATTTGTAAGTAGCTTTGGATAAAAGCATCTGCTAAATGAAAAGTACATGTAAAATGTGAATTTGTAAAACATTGATGGAGAGAATGTCCTCAAACAAACAAATTGACAAAACATGGACTGTTCAATCCTGTGATTTGTCTGTAAACTCATTAGCAAATTGATAAAAGCCTAACTTAAATTCTACAACACTCTTAAAGATAAAGGTTCTGTATTAGCATCTTTGTTTCCATGAAAAAAACTCTAAAAATCTATGCACAAAAGGTTCTTTATAGTGGAAAAAGTTTTTTTAGGTGTAAGAACACAAAATTGGTTCTTTAAGACCTATTCACTGAAAAGTTATTTCAGTGAAAAAAAAAAAGGTTCTTCAATAGCATTGTTGCAAAAACCCCATTTTAGAATGTTTATTTTTAAGAGTGAAGTAGTGCTATGGCCAATGCTCATGTAGTGTGTACACTTGTAAAACTAGTCTACTACAAGTTTCAAATCGGACTAATTTTCAAGTGTGTACGCGCAAAAGAGCAAAAAAACTCAAATTAAAAATAGCTGCAAGTGGCAATCATCGGGGTCCAAGCACAACCCAGTGGGCAATTGATGTTTAAAAGACATCAAACTGATGTCAAAAACATGACATGATGTTGATTTTATGTAAACTGTCAAACATATTGGCCTACAAATACTTCAAACCATTTTCAGTGTGGGATAAATTTCCTATTTTCACCCAATTACCACTTGAAAAAATTGCCATCCAAACTGAATTTAAAATGATGTTACAGCATCGTCATCTGTTACTAATATTTGACATCAAATTGAGATCAAGGTGTCGCTGAGAAACGCCTTTTGTAGAGGATACAGTTATGTTACAATGGACATGTCTCTTTTCAAACGTAATATGAGTAGGCCTATGTAAGTGTGTTTCTATGGAATTTTATGTACCATACAATAGTTTGTCTCTTCATTTTAACTACTGGACCGCAATATACTGTATGCAGTCATGTCTGACAACTTGACAAATGTTTTCTGAATTTAGGATATATAAATATGAAGTTATTTTGGAGATCACAGATTTCTTTGGAAAGATTGTTTTAGCCTTTATTAAACGTTATGAAACTATAATGAATGTTATTGCATAGTTAATCTATTGAACCATTTACACAGATTTTAAACTGTGCGATCTAAAAGAATTTGATGTCTTGTGCCTCCCTCTGGTGAACAACATTAGTATTACGGCCTTCATCTCTTATTTCCATTGATATACATGGCTGACATTTTACAAATTGCTGTTAGCACTCAGGGCATCAGAAATTCATGATGGTTGGCATGTTTACTGGTTGGGATGAGTACACTTGCAGGCAGGTATATGTAGGCTACTGCAATAAAAAGAGGCAACTTTTAATTTTAACTGGACAGCAATAAATAAAGTCATGTCATGCAGCTTGACAAATGTATTTAATATTATTTAGTATAAAATTAAGGTAACATTTAATGGACAACTTTAGTACAAAACGTAGTAGTCTGTTGGCCATTTTGAGTTGGCAAAAACTTATTTTTCGATCTCATCTTAAACCACTTGACTGATTCACACAAAATCTATAGACACTAATGACAAAAAGTTATCAAAATAATTTGAATTAGTCAAACCATTAAGAAGATATAAGCCAATTCACTTTGTCGCCATGGCTCCATACACTTATTAAACTATATCTTCTAAACCATTTGATGAATCCAAATTCTTTTGATAACTTTTTGTCAACCGGGTCTCTAGATGATACATACAAAATTTGGCATTAATTGGACAAATAATCTAGGTGGAATAATTTGATGCATGGCAAAAAAATTCAAGATATGATTTATTCAGCTTAACTCAGAGAATCAGAGGGGGAAATAATTTAGATTTTAACCTGTATGGTTGTGAAGATACAGTATGAGCAAAAACGTACAAGTACTTATTATAGTGCCGCCTATGGTCTTACGGTGTGTATGTGCACCTGAGTAGTAGGGTAGATTTGGGACCATCCTGCCAAATTTGGTGTTTCTAGGACTTACGGTTTTGGCTGGACAGACAAGTTTAAGGCAGAAAAAGAAGAAGAAGAAGGAAATCAGTACAAAAACAATGCACCTTCGGTGCTTGGACCCTTAATAAATACCAAACTGCTCTGCACATCTCCCCAAGCACAATCTCATCTATGTATTCATCTTGTTTTCATCTTTCTCACCATTCTGTGCGAATCAGTAAAACTGTGAGCTTTTCCTCCTTGTTGCTTGTTGACATGTCAAGAATAAACTCTCCTGTTTCTGTGTGCTAGTTTGTGTGAGAATGAATTCTGGGATTGTAGCTTCAGTCAGGGTGGTGTTGCGTTGTATAAGCATCCAACTCCGACACGGCTTAAAATAAGACACTCTATGAATCTGAGAGTGATGTGCTTCAGTCTTGTAGTCTCAGAGCCGATCCTCCCTATACGTAAGGCACCCGAAACACCAGGGGCCCCCCTTGCTCTCAACAATTATTTAATTTTAGTTGCGTTTTTGATTTTGGCCAGCGGTTATGAAACATGAATGTTCCTTTCCTTAATGCGGTGCACTGTCGCCCTTTCTACATAACATCCAAATCAGTCAAATCATGTAACGGGACTGTCATATACAGTCTCCTGCCGTTCTTGCTTGATACTAAAAACGAGTTAAATTCGCACCGAGCCGCGGAAGAGACAGTTTCCCAAGCACTTAGGCTATAGGCTAAATTGTTTAATTGTTCAAATTAAAATGGTTAAAATCAGTTTTATTTAGGGCCCCCAGAAGTCTAGGATCGGCTCTGTGTAGTCTTGTAGAGGGCACTTGGCTTTAGTGTCAACTTCTCAGCCTGACGCCGGTTTAAGACTTCAACTCAGATTTGCATGAAAGAAATCGCTGCTATTGCTCAACACTAATCCCTATCCTCAAACTAACCTGATTGTGCTCTGCTTGACCTCTCGAGACCATTTAAAACTGTGTTTGCTGGCATTTTCAAAAATGAAATGTTTCAGTAAACATACATTGGGTTCCCAAAGTCTGAGAGTGCATTGAAAATCTGTAATTTAAAATCTTGTTTAAACCTGGAAATAGTACAATATAACTGATATTATTGGAGAAGTCAAAATGATAATAGATTGTTTGGACTTTCTGTATATGTTGGTAAATAATGTAGTAGAGTATGTACTGTAAATTATAAATGTTTCTGTTAATTTAATGTCAATTTTACATTATATCATTTATTCTGAATTTACTTGATAACAATGGCTGTTTGGTCAAAATGATAGATCCTCTGATCTCTGAAAAATCATTTTGTAAACCTGTAAAGACATTTTGTTAAGATATATATTGAATAAAATATTTTTTTTCTTTTTAAAATATACCTCTATTGCCAAACTCAAACAGACAGGCAGTCAGATGCCCCAGTTTTTCAATACATGTTCCTGGCCTTATTGTGCACAATTGTTACAGACATCCCCTACAGCAATTTCAAAGTCCTTCTGTTTCATATCTTTACTTTCATTAATTGTTGATTGTAAATTTGTTCTACAGACTCTGTAATGTTGTCTAGATGGTCGTCAATTAGATGTGAGTCCTTTCCCTCTTCATTTCTGTTTGAAGCCATGGGGGTGGATCAAATGATGGTGGAGTTGTGTTTCCTGTTGTGTTCCCTGTTTTTCATCTGTCTTGTTTTCAGTCTTCCTTGAAGCTGGCATTAAATGGGGTTGGCCGCAAGCCTAAGAAAAATGCTTAGGTTATATTGATGTGTTTTTTTTACAGTTTGTTTATTGTGGGAACTAAGCTTAATGTTTAATTATTATTATTATTTACATGCATTGTTTTATGCATTTGACAGATGTTTTTATCCACTTTCATTTCTGTTTAGAGGGATGAAAAACTTTTACTTTTAAATGTGTTAAACTTTCTCTAAAACTAATTTTTAAAAATTTAGTTCAGTAACTGTAATTTCTCTCTTTATTCAAATAGCACATAATCTGCTGTGGTGAAATAAGCTGTGTGCTGATTTATAGATTTCAATATGGCAAAATATGTTAAATAATAATTGCTTTGTTTAGGAGATTTGTAACTATTTTTGTCTTATTTGAGCTTGACATAAATTTGCACAAAAATATAGTGTAGTATATATAGTATAGTAGGCCGAAACTCGTAGATCTGCACTTTTAACATTTTTAATGATTTAGCTCTGTAAATTAAAGGCTTTTTACTTTTACCACATGAATGCCTTGGAGTATTTCATCTTCTTAAAAATATAGTGTATAACTGGATGCGTAACCTTTGACATCATCAAAAGATATGGGGAGCATTTTATGATCCTGTTTATTTTTGCATAATCTCTATGTACAATCATATGGTGAGCTGCTTTTTATTTTTTGCATTTAGCATTGTTTTTTCCCTGCTGTTTGATCAGAACCCGTCTGTGCGTGAATGAACTAAAATTTCATCATATTATATCCATTTCAGGCAATAGAGCCATCGCAATGTACTGTTATAAAAAGAAAGTGAAAACTAGATGCCGTAGTTGTATTATTTACAGTTTGTTCCATCATGCTTAGCGAGGCAGATGAAACTGAAAAGCGTAAATCATGGGCATCTGTGTCAACCAAAATATCTCATCAGAAATAAACGCTTCTCTCCTTTGAGGTTTGCAAGAGAAAATGAGAGTTAGAGTAGAGAGAGGATGGAGAGATTTCTATGACAGTGGTTGTGGTGGAAACATGAGCACACACAATATGTTTACAATGTTTTCATGCTAATTATTTCTAGGACACGGTTCGGCCCCCAGAGAAACTGATGCATGTGAGGACATCTGTTGCTTCTCTGTACAGGTTATGAAGTTAATTGTAGTGAGGTTTAAGGGCCCGTTCACAACAAGAACTATAACTATAAAGATAACTATAACGATATTAGCAACCACACCAATGGACAATAACGTTCTGTTCATTATGAATGTATTCTGATTGGCTGAAAAATGTTTATGTTCAATGTTCAACTATATAGTTTCATTATCGTTACAAGGTCCATTCTGACCAAGAACAATGACAGATAGATCACTATAATGATAACAATATAGCGTTCATACCAACAGATGATGACTTTTAGTTTATTATAAGCATGCGCTGCAGTTTTGTCGTCTGCTGCTTTAAATGCTCAAGCTCGTTAAAGTGGGATGGATTCTGATTGGCCGTCCATGTTTTTATTGTTCATCAGCTGAAAAAAAATCATTCTGAAAATGATTCCAACAGTTTAATTTCTCTGTGTAGTTATCGGTTCATCAGCTGAAACACCCCCACAATGGCATGGACTATGCTATTCTTTTACATTTAGAATGATTTTTTTAAACAGTTATTGAATGTATTTTCACCAGTGGGTATCTTTTGGGTAACTTTGTAGCTTATAAATGCATTAAAATTAACCTACAGTGGTGGTTGTCCATGCAAAAGTCACTACCATGAAGCTGGGATGTTTTGGGTGGTTGTTAAGGAGTTACTCTGCAGTTTCCAAAGTGTCATAAAGGCTTTAAGCATGTTGCTATGGAGTTGTTAGGGTATTTTGTGGCCGGTTGCATAAACTAAAAGAGTATTCAAGTTAGTCATCTAATGTTTTTCTGCAAGATTAGTCATAACTTTTTAAAGTCGGTTACATAAAAACATAGATTGGTCTGATTTGAATCCGAAAAGTAAGATTACCACTTGGTTAACTGCTAGTTAGTCAAACTAGTTCTTAAGACACAGTCTTAACAAAGTGACTGTGTTTATGCAACTGGCCCCTGGGTAGCAGCTATGGCAGTGCAAATGTGGTTACTTAGCACAAATGGTGCAGGATGAGTTGAGCTCCAATATTTAAATCTAGATTTAGGGGGTTGTTTAACTCCTCATACTTTATCCATTTCATACAGTAATAGTGATACATATTTGCCTTGCCAGTATAGGAGAAGAGAGTGGACATTTTATTGCATGGAATCTTAATTACCATATATTTTGTTACAGTCCTTCTGGCATTATCAGCTTCACAATGACATCTAGATAAAGCACAGGCTGTTTCCTGCTTCAAGTGCAACACAATCTGATTGGCTGATTTTATCACAGTCATCACGATTATATCATAACCTATGCCAGTCTATTGCATTATCACCACCTAAACATATTTCTATCAGTATGAGTCAGTCCTGAAGGTTACTTCCTGTAGTTCTCATGCCCTGCTGTTTGGCCTCCCGGCTAACGGCTAGACTCTTGTAATCCTGTGTTTCCCCCTGTGGGATTATGGCTTTATTGAAATCCCTATCAGATTTTTGCTTCCTTTCAATCTTTTTCTATTCCTTCTGCAGAAATGTTCCGTGCATCTCAATGATATATCAGCATTGTGTTCAACTTGTCTGTTATTTCCCCCCCCTCGTCTCTTTCTCTCTCCAATAATCCATTCTCCCCAGGCAAAGGTCAGGGTGCGTTCAGTTGTAGCGGCCTGGCACCGCTGAGAAATGCTAAACAGATGTGCACAGGGAGGGGGAGAGTTTCATTCCTCGACTCTGAAATCTTCCAGCAATTGCTAAAAGTTTGTGTGGCATCCCTCATGCTTTTACATTAGTATCAGATTGATACATGCACATTTGGGGGATATATATATATATATATATATATATATATATATATATATATATATATATATA
>NW_015505859.1:281088-293247 GCF_001515645.1 Sinocyclocheilus grahami
TATATACAGTATATAGTGTATCAGAAAGTATCAATAAGAATGTTAAAAATAATAATTTTAAATATATACTATAATAATGCATGTATACTATTTAATTATATATTTTTAATATTGCATCTAAATATATGAATCAGAATATGTTTAAAATACTAATATATATATATATATATATATATATATATATATATATACACACACACACACACACACACATTTTATTGCTACAGTATTGAATTATGCAAATTTTCATTTTGAGCTGCAATAATAAATATTGCTAGATTCTGGTGGGACTGTTCTATCCAAGTAATTTAAAAAAAAAGAGCAACTTCACTCAACATATTGGAATAACTGTCCATTATGAGAGCTGAATGAGTTGTCAGAATCCTTCTCAAAAGAAAGGAGCCTTCTAAAGCGGCTCGTGTCTCTGCCAATGCTAATTGGTCTTTATTTCACAAGGGCAGAATGAGGGATAAACCTGTGTCTCTCTGCCAACAGCATTCTGGCAGCTGGGAGGATAATTAACATTTCCAGCAGTCATTATCCAACCTTAATGTGTGTGGTTTCACATTAGTTCAAGAAGCATTTGGCATATTTGTTTAGTTTTTATGATTAATATTTTTATGATGATATATACAGTGGGTATAGAAAAGAATCACCCCCCTTTAAAATAATCACATTTTCTTGCTTTGTAGCCTGAAATGAAGGCGGACAGTTTTTGTTTTATCCAGCTTTATTTAATCAGTGCAACTTATAACATCCAAGTGAAAGATATAACACCAACATATCAAAAAATAACTAAATAAATAAATAACAGAATCACTCAGTTGGAAAAAGGATCTCCCCCTTTTGTCAGTATTGTTAAACCACCTTTTGCTTTAAAACAAAAATGGTGTCCGTCCGTTTTTATTTCAGGCTGCTGCAAAGCAACAAAATATGATTATTTTAAAGGAGGAGATTAATAGTTAATTCAACAACATATGCATAACACTTTACTCCTATGGAAACTTAATTCTAGTAAGCGCTGTCTTGTAGAGTCTGAAATAGATGTTGCTTAATCAGGAAATAAAATACATGCATTATAACTTATTCAGAGAAATAACACTGACTTCTTTATTTCCAGCATGGTAAACTTTAAATTTGAATACAATATAGTGCAATATAGTAACAGAGGCGTATATTGTGATATTTAGAGTACATTCAAATCCATTTCTGCTACTAAACTTATTGATCTCAGATCAAGACGTTGCATCCTCAAATGACACAACTGTATGTTATGGGATAGCAGTTTTAGTATTTTACCTCCTCTTCCATGATTTATCAGTCTGACCTCCATATGTCACAGCTCATGGCCTGGTTTGGAGATGTTTTACGATGTGACGTTTTTTCGCCTGTAGAGCCGGAACAGTTATTACCTCTGCTTATTTATGTGTTCTTATGCATTTCATTAACCCAATGACAGTTTGATATAGACTGTATTTACTCATAGGAGAGAAGCTATTACTGTTTTCCTTCAGGCCGCACATGGGAAAGGCACACCAGTAAGAGCTAATCTGTGGATCTACATGTGTAATTGTTTTTCAAGTGAGATGGGAAGTCTGTGTGTGTGATTTGAAGCCCTTCATTAGCCCAGCTAGCCCGTTTGCTGTAGGCCCTGATGGTTATTGCTGTTGTAGAGATTATGAAGCAACAGGAGCAAGTAGGATGAACAGACTGTTACAATGCCTCCATCTCGCCACATGTGCCTTAATGATCAGCTCACCATATGTTATTCAATGGCAGGATATTCATTTTAAAACACCCATTCACACAGAATGACTTCACAACGGGCTGTTCAACCTAAAATGGCTAAAAACGGAGGCCGTTCTGGAACGTTCCAGGCCTGTAGACAGCGCTCATGCTAATTCAGAATTGCAGGGGGGAGTAGTTTTGAGTTCAATAAGGTCACGCTGCACTCTCTACAGCTGCATCTGAGGCCCCTTGACCTCAGCAAATGGATATGCCGCTGCTTCAGATACGCAGCTATGCAATTTACAGCATGAAGGTTGCATGTGGTCCTCTGACGGTCGATTATGGTGCAAATTAGGTTTTTAGCCCATCAGTTGGTTTACTCAACAGGCTCAGGTTTATAACATATGTTTTTAACCAAACTATCACTTCATTGTTTCTGACGAAAATGAGAGTGGTTGCTAGGTGGTTGCTTATAGACCCAAGACAAAAGAGACTGTCTTCAAGTTCCTATATTCTGGTCTTTAGGTTTGGGTCCCTTTTCAAACTTTACTGTAGTAAAAAACAGTACATATATACAGTCATGTGAAAAAGAAAGGACACCCTATTGAATTCCATGGTTTTCCGTATCAGGACATAATAAAAAAATCATCTGGTCCTTGGCAGGGCTTAAAATTTGGACAATTAAACCTCAGATGAACAACAACACATGACATATCACACTCTGTCATTATATATTTAACAAAAACAAGGCCAAAATGGAAAAGCCATGTGTGACAAACTAAGGACACCCTTACTGTTAACATGGGAATTAAGAGGGTAAGTAACAGTCAGGCACTGCTAATCAAATACCTTTGATTGTCTGATCATCAGCAAGTGTAAGCACCTCTATAAAAGCAGAAGTTTTGGCTGGTTTGCTGGTCTGGAGCCTTCAGGTGCAGTCCATCATTCCACAGTGAGGAAGATTATTCACAAGTGGAAGACATTCAAGACAGACACCAATCTTTCCAGAAAAAAAAAAAAGTGGAGATGTTTGGCCATAATGAACAGTGCCACGTTTGGTGAAAGAAAAAGGAACATATCAGCACAAACACCTCATACCAAAGGTCACGCATGCTGGTGGAGGGCTGATGCTTTTGGGCTTGTCTTGTAGCCACAGGAACTGGGCACCTCACAGTCATTGAGTCGACCATGAACTCCTCTGTATACCAAAGTATTCCAGAGTCAAATGTGAGGCCATCCCTCCGACAGCTAAAGCTTGGCCAAGATTGGGTCAGGCAACAGGACAATGATCCCAAGCACACCAGCAAATCTACAACAGAACGGCTGCAAAAAGAAAAGAATCAAGGGGTTGCAGCAGTTCAGTCAAAGTCTAGACCTCATCCTGACTGAAATGCTGGGGAAAGCTGTGCATTAACAAATGACCACAAACCTCAATAAACTGGAGCAACGTTGTAAAGAAGAGTGGGCCAAAACTCCTTCAGAACGATGTGAGAGACTGATAAAGTCATACAGAAAATGATTACTTCAAGTTATTGCTGCTAAAAGTGGATCTACAAGCAACTGAATCATAGGGTGTCCTGAATTTGTCACACATGGCTTTTCCATATTGGATTTATTTTTGCTAAATAAATAGTGACCCGGGGTGATATGTCAAGTGTTTTTATTCATCTGATGTTTTATTTTATATAATAGCAAACAAGTCTGCAAGGGGTAAAGAGTTTTATTGAGGAAATTATTATTAAAACACCTTAGCATTGTCATGTAAGCTTATATAATAAGACTGCATTTTTTTATAAAGTTGCTTATATACATTGGCATTCCCCTCGTTCTACCCTCATTTCTATTCTAACCTTCTTTCGATGTCCCGAGTCACTCATTTTGGGGTGTTTTTTTTCCAGTTCACTGCAGTTTGCTTCCTTTTCTTGTAAGATCTGACAACACAAGTGCACCTTTAAAAGTTTGAGATTTTTACAATGTTATTTCCCACCTCACCTGAATATGCAGAGACAAGTAATCAGTTTGTATGAGTCATTTATTTTCCCTATTCTGTTGCATGAGTGTCACAAAATGTACACACTTTTAAAGGAAGATAACAAGTTATGTCTGCTGGCATAATGATTGATACCCCAAAAGAGAAAGAAAAAATAGGGCCAATTTTTGGTGGATGTAAATAATAAATTAAAATAATAGATTTTTTAAAGCACTTAAAAATGTTATATTATTTGAGTCAGCATGGCAACACATTTTTTACATTTGATATAATTTAACACAGAAAAGGTTAGTGGCTATAATATTGAAATCTTGTGCATTTCAACATTTATGGATTGATTTTCTTCCATTGTAAGTGTCTCACTGTAACCCAGATGTTTGCCTTTCATTTAAGGAAAGAAGGGACAAGTTAAAAATAATGTTTGTGGTAATCAGTTTCATGCCTGATGGTTGAGCTTAACTTACTGAATTTATACATTTCAGTTTTACCGTGATGTGCAGTTAGTTTCATGCCACCTTGGTCAGTTTCCGAAAGATCTGCTGATCTGGGATCTGTTTCCAGCCAATGGTCAGGTGTCCTGTTCCCAGAGGGTCTCCTTCAATGATCTGTGTCCTGAAAAGCGACTGATGGAGTCTTTGTTTTCAGCTTCGCCTGCATTTCCATGTTTAATCACCAATTAGCAGCTCCTCTGCATCACATTAAGAGACTTGCTGAAGCGTGCAGTTACAGCTGGCTCTTGATTCTCTGAAAAAAAAAATTATTTCATCATTATGACCTAATACAGAGATAATAGACAAGAGATTAGATGTAGTTAGTTGAGTTACTTGTGTTGGCCATTTGTAAAGCTTCATTTTTCATTTCAAAATAAGCCAAATTTTCTCTTTTGCAGACAGAGAAAATAAAAGCTATCTCAAAGAACTTTGAAGCATGGACAGCAAGGGACTTCTGGGGGAATTAAGACATTGTGACTTGTCTTAATCTGTACAGTGTAAACCGCTTTCTTATCCTCTGAACATATCTCTTATGTGTGTAATCACCACTGAGTCCTTGATATTGCACTGGAATGCAGTCAGTTACCATTTATGGACCACATTTCCATATTTTTGACCTGTACCCAGGCTCTTTGGTGTTTCGCTTGAGGCTGAATTACATGACTGAGACCCCCTCTATCTCAAAATACATGCATGACATGCTCTCACAGGCTCCTTAAATCTATGGTTAAGAGGGAATGCAGTAAGGGTTGTGTTGTGAATTAAAACACGTATACCTGTACTGAATGAAATGCCACATAGTGTACCTCTTCAACAGCAGGCTCTATTGAAAATCATTTGTGATGCTACATATGTAGAATGTTCCTAATTGGTCACTAACGATGTTACATTTAATTTAGGATGCTATGTAGGCAGCTCACTAGGTATTGGAAGAACCATTAGTTAATTCAGTTTTCTTTACTTAAAGGGATAGTTCACCCTTGAAATTGTTCAAACCTGTATGAGTGTCTCTATTTTGTTGAACACCAAAGAAGATATTTTGAAGAACGTTGGTCTGTGCTGTGCTGCTGGCATTTTTTTTCTTGTTGTAAGCCTAAATTTAGCAAGTCCTGATGCAATTTTTTGCTCATCAAGTAAACATATTTTTTTTAAGGATGTTTGGATATTTTTTGCAGTGTATGCGTAACAAAACTAATGAAAAGAGAAGAAGCAATGGATATTTTGTGATTTATTGCAAACACTAACACAAAGGAGCTAAGCATTTCATCAGTTCAGTCTGTGGGACTTTGACATTGGCCTCTAGGGGTTTCTATTGTTTTATCAGCTAATTTTTCTTTATCTATCCACCAGGACCTGTGTGCAAGTCAGCATCCCCTAAACTGGAGCGTGAGGAGCCCAAGTCTGAGAAACTGCTGGATAAGGCCAGCGAGAGTGGAACCTCGTTGAACGAGCTCTCCACATCCAGCTCCGAGACCCACTCAGAGGCCATGTCTCCCCAGGATGGGGGTCCCATCCTGGTGTCACGCGGTGAGGTTGTTGGGGGCTCGCTGGCTCCGTGTGGCGCCTTGCACTCTGTATCTCGACCTCCGAGCACTCTTACTCTGGGTCGACCGCCCAAGAAAGGTTCTTCAGTGCAGTGGATGGAGATGCCGGATAAGAGGCGGAACAGTGAGCTGTTCCAGTCCCTCACTAGCGGGGTTGGTCCGCGGGATGGTGGGGGAAGCGGTCTGACTCGGAGGAAGACTCTGGAGAGGCCCAGCGTGGAGGAGGAAATGAAACAGTGTATCCGAGATTTCCGAAAGATCAAGATCCCTCCGGCGTTCCCAGAGCGCAAACGGCAGTGGCAGTCAGAACTGCTTCAGAAATACGACCTATAAAGAAAACTCAGGATAGGCAACTGGTTTAAACTATCCAACCGATTCACAATCTTGCACAATAGATTGCCCAACAGACTTTAAAGCCCTCAAAGGGCTTGATTCACACTGAGAAACCAAACAACTGAGTATCAGAAAAGAGAAAGAAAGAACTTGAGGCAATGAAACATGTTCCACTTTGCTCCGTTTTTGTTCAGATTGATAGCACCATTCATATCTTTGAACTAGACTACCAAAACCTACCAAAGTGGTGGTGGAGAATGTTTCAGTGAAAAGCCATTCCATCCAGAGTCACCTAAATAAACCTTTCAGCTGTCCATAAGGTCTGCAAATAGGGCTCATAGTATATCTCTATAAACTATTAAACTGACAGGCAGCCTGGCTATCTTTGGTGATGTTGCCAAAGATAAGTGGGAGAAGAAGTAAAGCCTTGTTGTCTCCAAAAGAGAGGTGTCACTGTGCATTAACTAATTGTTCTATTTGGTTCTATACAAATGACACAGATTTAATGTAAATACGGTTGTCTTTACCAAACTTAGTTTCGGAGATGAATTTAGTTGTATGTTAAATGGTATGTGTTTTGCGTACATATATTAGGGCTACCAAACAATTTAAAATGTTCATCAAATTAGTGGTCGACCGATATTGTTTTTTTGACAGCCGATGCCGATATCTTGGAAAGCAGGGTGGCCAATGGCCGATATAAAGCCGATATAATTTTATTTATTTATTTAATATTTAAGAAATTTGAAATCATTTGAAGGTGGATTAAAAAATAAATGTGTAAAATAAACATTCTTATACTTTAAATGACTAAGTATTTTTCACAAATAAACAAATATTTAATAAAAATATCATTAAAAAGGAAGTAAACACTGTAACCAACAGGTCACTCAGTATTCTGGGAAGTTTTGTGTGCATTGGGAATCACATTTTTTTTTTCAAATAAAGCCATGGTAACACTCATTTTACATACAGCACACAGTGAAAATGACATAATTTATAATTTAATAATTTATGCATTTAGCAGACGCTTTTATCCAAAGCGACTTACAGTGCATTCAGGCTATAAATTATTTTTTACCAGTATGTGTGATATGAATATGACATTGGGAAAAAGCATGAAGCGCAGCATAATTTGAAATAACCAGTTTAATGTTTGTCGATCGCGCATCTCCAGTGAAGCTGAACTCGGACCGACCGTCACGCAGAGAACACGCAATTATGCAGGATACAAACGCTACGAACGCATACAGGCTACGAACGCATCGGCCGGTGCTGATATTTGAAAAATGGCAAATATCGGCAGATATATCAGCCTTGGCGATATATCGGTCGAGCACTACATCAAATTGCAATTAATCACATATATATCAGCATTTGCAAAAAAAATAACATTTTGCAGTCAAGTCTATCAGTCCTGGGCTGTTCACATAGGACACTTCCATATACACCATTGCTTAATTTTTGGTTTATGTTCACAAGCTGTATGGATGTCTTTGGACGTTGCATCATTTCTTGTGTCATATCTGTTTTTTCATTATGTGTCACATTCAAAACGGTTTTAATTCTTGTGCCACATTAATTGTGTTCATTTATTGGAATAAATTATACTATATGGATGTTAAACTGACAGCACTAATATAATTCTATACAATATATTTAAATATATAAACATACAGCTGTATATTTGTTGAGAATCATCAAGCTAGAATTGGAAGGTACGATGAATGAGTTGCACATAATCTAAAATCCTAACTGGAATATAAGAGGATATAGGGATTTTATATTAGCAGCGTAAAATGAGGACAGATATATAATATAATGAATAAATTATCTTCTCATTCCATCCCTTTAAATGACCTAATTGTTGCATTTATATGATGGGCTACTGTGAACATCATCTCTGCACTGGTTCTTCCCTGTGTGAGGTTTCTCTGACTGATGCCTAGAAATTGTCCATTGCCTGGGCTGCTTTGCTATGAAATTTTGTTTTGTGCCATTCATTTTCTAAAGTGTTTGATTGTGTGTGTGTGTGTGTGCTTCTGTCCATATGTGTGCGCATACTTTTCTTAATGTAAATTTCTAAAGAGCCATTTGTAAAAGAAATTTGGATTTAGAATCACAAAAAATAAGGAAAACAAGGAAGTATGTTGTTACAAATTATTCATATTAAGCCTATTGTTGGTTCCAGAGCTGGATTATGGAGAAGGCCTGGAGTTGACCGCCAAAGATGCATGCCCACGGTTGGTTCCCTTACAGTTTGTCTCAGTGCGAAACCTTAATGTGAAATCATCTTTAAGAATTGATCTTTTTGAGACAGATTAATCTAAGTTTGAGCCTAGCAAGATTTATTTTTAAATGAAAATAGCTATGGCGTTGAACCAGTAGCTTAATCCACGTGCTGAAAATGGTTCCAAGATATTATTTATATCAGAGCGTCATTCCAGACTCGGGGAATGATCTTTCCATCTGCCGTAGGTGGCATATCAAATGTCAGTGAGCATTCACAGTGCATTTCCATCTCCACATAGACTTGTGTTTGAGAGATATTAGGTGATTGCCCTCTAATTGATGTGTATGGTGTTCTGCGCACGTTTAAAGCACAACATTCTGTAAATGCCGGTTTGAGATATGATATGGTCTCAATCCAGGACACAGGTTTGAAAAGCACAAGGCACAGTTGACTCTGTTATCCTAGAATAATCATATTTAATGGGTTTAAATCAGGACTTAGTGTTAGTCTACTGTGAAACCTGAAATGCTCCAAAATTTGTGAAGACATTTGTTGTTATATCTGTTGATTTGCCTCAGTGTCCTGTAATAAAAGTGTCATGTTATGATGGGCAATTGAATGTGTGTTTTGTCCACCTTATTTCATTTAGAGTGATATTCTTTTGGATATTTTTTTTTAAATCTCATAATTTACTACAACATTCACCTTCCAGCACTTTTATTCTTTTTGTACTCAAGAAAAGGTCAATAGCAGCCTTTTTCAGACATCACATAAACATTACAAATCTTTTTTGTTTTTTTGAGAAAACAAAACATATCCCTGCATTTCATCCTCTTATAAGTAATTTTGGGCTTGTTTTTCATTAAGGCGGTTACATTTAATGGCCTTTTTCCAGAATAGTCAGACATTTTGGCTTGCTAGCTTGGCAGCTGTCAAACCTCCACCCTATACATAATGTAAAGTTTGTTTCTCATTTCATCCCGTGTTTCTGCCTTTTCCAGAGCCTCCCCACTTGAATGTTGCATAAATGCATGCTTTTTCCATTCCTGAGAGTGATTTATTTATTGATTTAGAGTTGTCTATGTTTTATAACATTTAGTTTTTATTTTAAAAGAATGGCATTTTTGAAAATACATCCTTTGCAGGAAGTTATAGTTTAGCATTGTTTACTGTGTTTTTGCACTTTTTTCCGGTCCATAAACAAATAAACATAAAAACTTTGCTTATTTATGTAAGGAAAGTCACTTATCTTGACTGTTATTTATTATGTTTTCTTGGCAACATTGTGATGGTAAGAAGTTGTTAAAATACATATATTTTGTAAGTTTAAAGCTGTGCCCACACATTTCAACACAGTCAGATATTATTGAAAACTTTTATAAAAGCAGGCAATATCAAGGGCAGCTGTGATCCTGAAGGTCCTCTTTCCAAACTTAACCTCCAACAAGGCCACACATCCTCTGGTGAGTTTTGTAGGCTTTGGTTGTTTTTTTTTTTTTTTAATAATTGTAAACATTTGTGCTTGCTTATATTTTCTGTCACAACTGTATGTCAGCTTTGTCACCCAAAGTGTAATGAAATAGTTTGAGATGTTTTCTCAATTATATCTTAAAAGGATAGTTCACCCAAAAATGAAAATTACCCCATGATTTACTCACCCTCAAGGCATCCTATGTGAATATGACTTTATTCTTTCAGACGAATACAATCAGTTATATTTTAAAAATGTCCTGGCTTTTCCAAGCTTTATAATGGCAGTAAATGACAGTTTATTGGACGCTACGCCTACGTCATCCGCTGGAAGGTGACTCTCTCGTGAACGCGCCTATGACAGTAAGCGGAAATTAGAGATTATGGTTTATAATGTTTTAAATATCTATATTTTTCTTACACAAACCCATCAATTTGCTTCAGGAGACCTTTATTAACCCCCCGGAGCTGTGTGGAGCACTTTTTATGATGGATGGACGCAGTTTATTGGACTTTTATTGGACTATTGAATATTACCACCCGTTCACCCATGCCGTGTGGATTACTTTATATGATAGATGGATACACTTTAGTTTGCTTCAAAATGTCGACCCCCATTCACTGCCATTATAAGGCTTGGAAGAGCCAGGACATTTTATAACTCCAATAGTATTCATCTGAAAGAAGAAAGTCATATACACCTAGGATGGCTTGAGGGTGAGTAAATCATGGGGTGATTTTCATTTTTGGGTGAACTATCTCTTTAAAGCTAGATGTGTCAGTGTTTATGAGGCATATTGTATTTGATAGAGTTAACACACTGAATTGTAAGGAGGTAAGGAGGAACAGATCAATCCAGTCTGCAGTCAGTTTGGACCAGCTAGAAACCAGCTGCCAACTTCCAAAACACCTTAAGCTTCTAGCAGGGATTCCTTCAACAAAGACTTCATGGCATTTCACCTGTCTCAGATGGCTGGTAAGTCCTCAAGAACATAATTATTCTGAGAAGAAGCAGACAGTTTTATTATTCATATGAGTGGAGACTTCATTTAGGTTGAGTCTTAACTTTATCATCCAAGGCTTTTCTCTTCAGCTCGGTCTAATCATTTCAGACATCTGAAATGATGCTTGACATAGAGGCGAGGATAGTTCTAGTCATGTAATCAGTCAGGCAGATCTCACATAGTTTATTCATACCTGTCAAAATGACGTATGTCTTATATTTGGAATACAGTATGTAATCAGTGATTTACTGTGAGTCATCGTCCTTGTCATTTCTGAAGCTCATTCCTGGAGGTGTTTCTGCAGATCGGTTTGACTTTCTGTCAAAAAAAAAAAAAGCTACAAAACTGTGCTATTTTGCCATGTATAAGTCATATGCAGATGGGTAGGTGATGTCAAGATTTTTACAGGTTAATAGGGCTGTCAAAAACATTTTTTAATTTCGAATATTCATTGAATTTAAAATAAAAATCCACATTCGAATGCAAAAAGGTTGCATTTGAATTTTAATTGTGCGTTAAGGAGGAAGCCTTATCAGTGGCGCATGAGATGTGAGGACGATGTATGTGTCGTTGCATTATAATGTTTTTGTTAGCCCATCCAGTTGAAGCCACTAGATGCGGCGGTGCTGCATTGTTCATTAAAAATATTGCGGGAAAAGAAAACATCAATGCGGAGAAGATCTTGTTTACATCAAAACTGAAACCAAGCCGCTCACACAGAGCACATATTTCGAAAATTTTCTAGAGGGACATATATCACCGTTGCACTCGCATGTCGCACAAAGGAGCCGCATGTTTAGAAAGCCATGTAAAATTAATGCAAGTTTAACTTAATAAAAACATATATCGAAACATATATCAAGGCGGGGTTTTTTTCCCCATCCCTTACGAAAAAGAAGTTTATTCAAGTGTGCTATTAGTATACTTCTTTTAAACTAAAAAATAGGAAAGTATACTTTTAGTCTACTTTTTATGTATTTCTCAGAAATGGGCTTTATGTACTTCTCAAAAATATACTTAAAATGACATTTAAGTATACTTGACTTGTAGCCTACTAAAGTCTAAATATATTTGAGCTATACTTGTGCTCCTAGAATCCGTGTTTTCATTGTTATACGGTAGGGGGCGCTAGTACACATTTTCTGTACAGAATTTTCAAAAAACACAAGTGAAGAAGAAACTGAAACAACAGCTGCTTCCACATGTAATCTAACACGATCGTCAGACATAAAACAGCATCAAAACTGTGTAAAGTTGATGTAATGTCGACCAATCAAGAGGTAATTTTGACTGTCAAGCTTTGGGGGGTTGATCGACTCTGTCTACGTTTTGATTATCGTTCTGAATCCAATTCATAGTCTTTTTT
>NW_015505859.1:293440-310016 GCF_001515645.1 Sinocyclocheilus grahami
TTCTCAGAAATGGGCTTTATGTACTTCTCAGAAATATACTTAAAATGATATTTAAGTATACTTGACTACTTAGAAAAAGTCTAAATATATTTGAGCTATACTTGTGTTCCTAGAAATCCGTTTTTTCATTGTATACGGTAGGGGGGCGCTAGTACACATTTTCTGTACAGAATTTTCAAAAAACACAAGTGAAGAAGAAACTGAAACAACAGCTGCTTCCACATGTAATCTAACACGATCGTCAGACATAAAACAGCATCAAAACTGTGTAAAGTTGATGTAATGTCGACCAATCAAGAGGTAATTTTGACTGTCAAGCTTTGGGGGGTTGATCGACTCTGTCTACGTTTTGATTATCGTTCTGAATCCAATTCATATGCTTTTTTCAGCCTTTTGTTCAAAATGTTGTTTATTTCTTTTTTTATAGTATAGTTGCAGTACAGGCTAAAAATATTGTTGTAAACTAGTTGTGTACTCAAATTTTACTACTGTTATACTTAAAGTATACTTAAAAGTATACTTTTATATACTAGAAAGTGGGCCAATTTAGTCCCAAAGAGTATTGAAATAGTACACTTACAAGTATACTACTAGTACACTGATATTTGTATACTTGCTACATAAAGTATATTTAAAAATATACTTGAACTTTACTTAAGTATACTTAATATAATAAGCTTGAAGTATACTACTTTTTGGTAAAGGATCCCACTGCATCTCATGTTTTTAAATAAAAAAAATTACTTTGTGTGATTGGCTTTCCGCCCTTTGTATTAAACTATGCATACAAACATGATGCTGTTTTGTTTATAGTTGTTTAAGCAACTTAATTATAATTGGTTTATAAACATTATTTTAAACATTATGCAATTTTTCACAGATAGTCATGTTATCTTAGGCTTTGAATAAACGTGCATTAGTAATATTTTGCTTGATTTTGCCCTCTTGACAAACATGATGCTGTTTTGTTTATAGTTGTTTAAGCAACTTAATTATAATTGGTTTATAAACATTATTTTAAACATTATGCAATTTTTCACAGATAGTCATGTTATCTTAGGCTTTGAATAAACGTGCATTAGTAATATTTTGCTTGATTTTGCCCTCTTGTGGCCTCAGAAGAGAAGCCAAAAGCTTTTCTTCACCCTAACTGAAATTATGCATTTTAATTTGAATGTAATTCGAATTTTGATAATATTTAAGTACAAAATTCGAATTTAGTTTTTCAGCCATTTTGACAGTGCTACAGGTTAGCTTGATCCGGTTAACACTGCTGGTAGATGGCATAATTTTTCACCATTTACATCCATTCAGAAGTAGCAGTGTCTAACTAAATACATATTTTAAAGATTAGTCATGCCAGGAAAACTTATACTTAATTAAAAAAAACAAAAAACAGTTTAAGACAACTCAGTCCAATGAATAAAATGTCTTAAGAAAAAAAAATACCTCAAAATAATTGGAAATTAAATGGACAAACAAATGATTACCCCATTATTAATGGTTTAAATTGCAGTTTCAATGCAGCTTTAAAGGGCTCTACACGATCCCATCCGAGTAATAAGGGTCTTAACTAGCGAAAAAAAAATGATATACTTTTTAACCACAAATGCTTGTCTTGCACAAATCCACACATTACGTAATCATGTTGGAAAGGTCATACATGGTTAGCTCTTCGTCTGTATACTCCGGGTCAAAAAGTTAGGGTCGGGCGAAAAACTCCATCTCAATTTCTCCTCCAACTTCAAAATCGTCCGACATCGTTGTTTTACCTTTTTTTGTAAAGTGCGTTTGACTTTCTTTGCACGTTCGCTTTGTAAACACTGGGTCGGTACTTCCGCACTTTGCAGCGTGATTATATAATGGGTGGAGTCAAGCTAGTGCAAGATGAGCATTTGTGGATTAAAAATGCATTTCTTTTTGTGACCGATCATAAAGCTAGATAAGGCCCTTATTATTCGGATGGGATCGTGTATGAGCCCTTTCGAAGCTGCATTGAAACTCCAATTTGGACCTTCAAGCCGTTGGCCACCATTTAAGTCCATTAAATGGAGAAAAATCCTGGAATGTTTTCCTCAAAAACCTTAATTTCTTTGCGACTGAAGAAAGACGCAAACATCTTGGATGACATGGTGGTGTGCAAATTATCAGGACATTTTTATTCTGCAAGTGAACTAATCCTTTAAAAAGACAGAGAACTATTAGTGTGTGGAGTCTGGCATTTTAAAGTGAAGGATGGAGAAACAATTCTTGGAAAGGCTGAGCACTTCTGCTTCCATTATGAACGAGCCAGGGAGAGAATGAATAAAATGTTCAGTATGCGAATTATAGCCGTGACACACATCAGTATATTTCATTTCATCAATATCAGCCGTATACGAGCTCACACCAACCAATCTAAATGCAAACACGCGTTTAAAATGCTGTCATTCAGATCTCAGATCAAATATGGTGATGTGTTCTACAAGAACGCCTCGAGAAGGAACAGTTTGCAGGCTAAGCCCTCTCTCGCTGTCCTCTTTCCTCACAAAAGGAAAGCACTTACATTTACAAATGCACGACAGGTCACTGAAAGGATGGAAATTTAAATATATTTGAATAGAAAACAAAATACTTTTTTTGAGAGATCTCCATGGCAACTTGTAAGTGGCTTCCCTCACCTGTTTCAGAAAGCTGTTGTCCGAGTGATCTCAGGGGAATGCATACAATACGCCTCACGGTAAAATGCTCGTATCAGCGCGGCTACGGTACAGGGAGAAAACGACAACCGCAATTACGAGGCTCTCAAACATCCATCACAGCACGTAAAGAAAAAGACCGGCGAAATTTCCACATGGAAAATGTCACACGGCCTTTTACGCTGTTCACTGCCTGCGAAACAACCTCTGGTGACTGCTCCACTTGATGCTGTAATGTATGAAAAGCGGCATTCCCTAAGTGAATTACTTCTAATCCTAGAGCAGGGTTATGTGTAAAAGCCATATTTCCAATAATAGCATCTGGACTCATTTATTTTCAGCTGGCGACTTCCGGCAACCTGCAGCGGTATCCTGTGACATGAAGAAGTTGAGAAAAGTACAACTTTATGCAAACACGAGCGAATTGGAGCTCACGTGATCAATTTCTTCAGTTAGCCTATACTGTAGTTGAGTGTCAGCAAGATGAATTTAATCCTTGTAGTAAACAGCTTATACATGTCACTTCACATAAACAATTAAATGATTACAAGTATTTTATATTAAAAAGTAATATTGCATATTATTTTGTCACTTTAATTTTAAGTGACATAAGATCTGCAACCGCGGGAAGACACATCTGTCCTCAAAAAGTAAATGCAGGATTTAGGCTAAGGCTTTCTTTGATTGCAGCTGCGGTCGAACGCTTCAAAAGCACATATGCACCTGCTAGAGGTAAATCCTTCAATTGCACTTGCTGATTTGTGCATTTCTGTCCCACATTTGCATATGGTAATATGTGCAAAAGAAGCACATATGCTTTATCCTGCATTTCTGACTGCTAGATCCTTAACCAGACACACCTTTTTATTACAGTCAAGCCTGTTGAAATACAATTGATTTTTCTAGGGGGATTTAATGTGAAACAGCTAAAGCATCGCATGCTGTCAGCCTGCCAATTAAAGCACCAGCACTAAAAATATCAAAACTGAAAAGAAAAGAAAGTGACCCATTAGTATCCTAAAGTAAAAAAAATCTTAGGCTGCATGCCTTACATTGTCCATGAATGCTTTTCAGGAACTCTGTTTTGGACACCAATCTCTCTCCTAGACACCAATCTCTCATTTGCATGAATATTTTATCCATTTTGTCAAGGATAATTCAAACCACCTTGAGCACCTGTCATGTTTGAACAATGTACAGAAACGTAATGAAGACAAGTGTTTGTGTGTGTCCCTGTGAGAAATGATTGTTCTGCGGCGTGTTTTTTAATTGTGGTATTTATTATGCTCAAGGACATAGATGTCTGCTGTTTAACATGGAGTCTGGGAATACAGCGCTCTAATGAGAGCTTTTCGATCAAGAAATTAATAGGCAGATTTTAGGCTTGCACCACACTCACACAGTCTGGGATTCATCTCAGTCTTGGGCCTTCGTCGCATGGGACGAGAATAGCTTGCAGGCGATTGTCTGCTGTGTTTAGTGCAAGGGATGTTACTGATAGAGTTATGATTGGAATGACAATGGAGCTGCTGAAAAATCATCAATAGCTTCTTTGCCATCTGATTGGCTGCCGTTCTCTCTAGGAACGATGCGGAGATGCAACTGCAGGAAGACACATCTGTCCTCAAAGTAAATGCAGGATTAAAGGCTTTCTTTGATTGCAGCTGCGGTCAAACGCTTCAAAAGCACATATGCACCTGCTAGAGGTAAATCCTTAAATTGCACTTGCTGATTGGTGCATTTCTGTCCCACATTTGCATATGGTAATATGTGCAAAAGAAGCACATATGCTTTATCCTGCATTTCTGACTGCTAGATCCTTAACCAAACACACCTTTTTATTACAGTCAAGCCTGTTGAAATACAATTGATGCCGTTTTGCAACACTCCATCCTAAATAACTGTGCTTAAACACTCGCTCTCGAGGGAATAGCGATATCTCAGATCTAAAGTCCCTGTTCTTAGTGATTTAGCCTCTGTTAAAACGTTAGCCTACTCCTATACAGCCTAATAACCCAGATTGCTTAGAACAGTTTGTAGCCATTGCTGTTCTGACAGAATATAAGATTAAATAATAATACAACTCTAGCCTATTTATTCCAGTCTGATGTTTACTTTGGAATTTATAAAAAAAAGCCGAGCAACTTGTGAGTTGTGAATCACTTGATCTGGAGGTGAAAACACTGTAAATGTGTCCTCTAACAGACTGTAAATCTTCTAAGGGGGAGTTCTGAAGTAAAACAACCTCAGCAGTTTTAAGTATTCTGCATCAGTAAGCAATAAAAGCCAAGGAGAAAAAGGGAGAAAAAAAAACATGCGTCTTGCTGAATTGATACCTCCTGCTCAACGAAACTTTAATCAAGAGCTTTTAGGTGCAAGAGTCAGCGCTGTTATCCTGAAATGATGTTTGTTTCATAGTGCCTGTTTATATGGAAATCCAAATGAGTGTTTTGTGGCTTGTCTCTTTGAGGTCATTTATATTCCAATGTACTCCTAAAAGTTGACACAATATTTATATCTTTGAAGACAAGTATTTGCATTTACACAACCAGTCAAAGCTTTGGAATAATTATGATATTTTTGTATGTTTTTGAAAGAAGTCTTGCCAAAGCTACATTTATTTGATCAAGAATATATTAAAAACGGTAATATTGTGAAATATTATTACAATTTAAAATAGATGTTTCTATGTTAATATATTTTAAGTGTAATTTATTCCTGTGATGCTAAGCTGAATTTTCAGCATCATTACCCCAGTCTTCGGTGTCACATGATCCTTCAGAAATCATTCTAATATGCTGGATTTGCTGCTCAAGAAACATTTCTTATTATCAATGTTGAAAACAGTTGTGCCATTTAATATTTTATGTAAACCGCATGAAACATTTTTTCCAGGATTCTTTAATAAATAAAAAGTTCAAAAGAACAGCATTTGTGTGAAATAGAAATCTTTTGTAATATTATACATGTCTTTACTGTCACTTTTGATCTTTTTTTTTATTTTACAATAATACAATATAAAAAAACATACTGCCAGTACATATACAATGTAATCTTACATTTTATATGTATTTATTTATATGTAATGTGTCCTTGCTATTTATTATTATTATTATTATTATTATTTAATCCAACCGTAAACTTTGGAATGGTATGTATTGCCATTTCTACAGAAATATTAAGCAGCAAAAAGTCTTTTCAGCGTTTACAATAATAAGAAATGTTAATTCAGCTTTCCCATCTAAGGAAGTATTTACTGTATTTTGATCAAATAAATGCAGCCTTGAGGAGCGTAAGAAACATCTTTCAAAAACATTTTAAAAATCTTAATAATTCGAACACCCCTTTTTTGTTTGATTTACTGTCTTTCTGTATGACCAAAAATATTGATGAATTTTTTTTCCCCTGTGGAATCCGAAAACAATACAATACATTGTTGAACATTTTGCTGTCGTCTTTGTCAGGAAGTATAGAAAAAAAAGATAGAAAGAAATATGAAATTGTCTATCATGTCCAACCAAAATCACTTGAAAACACATTGTAATTCTGAACCCATGAGCACAAACTTCCCAGGAGGACTTGAAGGCAGCAATAGTGGGTAAAGCTTAACTCGTTTTGGTGCAATGAATAAGTGTTAGCTGAGTAGACGGCCTTGTGACTCACTAGGACACATTAGCACTTACAAATGCGAAGTGGCCATGTGCGTCCCTGAACAGCTCCAAAAGTGGTTTGAGTGATTGGATCACAAGATGTATAGGACCCCATTTCTATCTGTATTTATAGCTGAGCACTTGTGGTTGGACGACTAGAGACAAATGTTAATACCAGGTGTAAATGGGGCCTTACTACTGCATTGTTGGGAAAAGGGAGTTGCTAAATATGAAAGAGTGCAACACAGAGAGCCAAAAAGTTCAGCTGTGAATGTGGATACAAAAGTTCTGCTGCAATTGGTGTGGACATTTAATTGAACTTTGGGGGACAAACTGAGAAGTTGCTCGTGCCATACTTTTAAGGAAATAGTTCACCTAAACAAATTCACCATGACTTTGAAATTTGAGTAAACTTCAAAAAGGACACAAGCAAAGTATCATAAAAGTAGTTTATATGACTTGTGCACTATATTTCAAGTCATATAATAACTTTGTGTGAAGAAAAGAGTGATAAGTCACCGTTCACAGACAATCTTCACCTTGCAGGTTGTTAAAGGAGTAGTTCACCGAAAAATGAAAATTTGCAAAAAATTTCACTCACCCTCAGGTTCATCAAAACCGATTTGAAGAAATGTAGCATTATATCTCTTGCTCACCTGTGGCACCTCTGCAGTGAATGGGTGCCGTCAGAATGAGAGTCCAAACAGCTGATAAAAACACCACAATAATCCACACGACTCCAATCCATCAATTAACATCTTGTGAAGTGAAAAGCTGCATGGTGGTAAGAAACAAATCCATCAATCAGGCATTTTAACTTCAAACCAAACTTTTAACTTTGGCCAAAAATATGAGTCCATGCTCCAAAATAAAGCTTCCTCCAGTGTAAACGTCCATCCCCTGTTCAAAATCCACCAGTGAGCATGTGATGTAATGCTACATTTTTCCAAATCTGTTCTGACAAAGAAACAAACTCATCTACATCCTGGATGGCCTGAGGGTGAGTACATTTTCATTTTTGGGTGAACTATTCCTTTATCGATAACTAGGGCAGGTGTTCAAATTTCCAGTGATCATTTAAATTTCATTATGGTTTTCACATAAACATGAGATAACGTATATGTGTGTAAGGCTTTTTCATTAGCAACTGTGATTTAGTTAGTGCTTCAGTTTGTTTGTGAAAGAGAGAAACCGTGGGAGATGGAGGGAGAGAAATTGCAAAAATGTTTCTTGCACTCTGCAAGACGCCCAACCTCCATGGCAGTTAATAATGACAACACACATTGAAAATGAAGTCCACTGCTGGAAACCATCATCCTCTCAGTACCCAGAGCGCTGGAGCGTTTGCCAGTATTTAGCCTCAGCATTTACTCAACCAGTCAGTAATCATGCTTACATAACTAATTATTGCCTGGATGTGGCTCCCCTGGAAGGCCTTTTCTTTCAGCTGAATGTTTGGGGAAAAGATGGCTGATTAGATTAGATACGCTGCCTCAAAGCCACAGTCCATTATTTCACCATGCTCCTGTGCAAGGAAGGGCCTCTTAAAGGGCAATCATCCTGATATTCATAAAATCATGGGCTGTAATATGACGATGAATGCATATTTTGTTCTATTTACGGCTTTTTGAAGCATAAACACAAGCATTATGGTTGCAGTGATGCCGAGATGTGCGAGGCGCCCACACCTGGACTGCAGCATCCTCTTCACTTGATTAGTGCTGCTCATGGTAGGATCGGTGTGAAAAGAATCATTGTGTCATTTTGCATCCATTGAACTGATGTGTGAAAATACGCCCCTACAAATGTGAACATTTGGTTATCACAGTGTTCCCACACTGATGTGCATTCACTCTGCCACCAGAAAAGAGAGAGAGGTTCATATTAGGCCTGTTTCATATGTATAGATACTGCGTCTGCAGAGCATCACAGCTTGATTTCAATAGTTGCTGTTTTAAAATGTAATTTAGTCTTGTGACGTCAAATCTGAATTTACAGCATCATTAGTCTTCAGTGTCACATGATCCTTCAGAAATCATTCTAATATACTGATTTGCTGCTCAAGAAACATTTCTGATTATTATTCATGTTGAAAACAGTTGTGCTGCTTAGCATTTTTGTGGAAACTGTGAAACTTTTTTTCTTCCAGATTCTTTGATAAATAAAAAGGAACAGCATTTATTTGAAATATAATTATTATTATTATTTGTAACATTATAAAAGTTTTACTGTCATTTTTAATCAATTTAACGCATCCTTGCTGAATAAAAGTATACATTTTTTAAAAAGTCGGAAATGTATAAATATACTTGGTGATTGCAAGTTATGTAATTACAACTTTTTATCTCATAATTCAGACTTGTCTTCTCGCAATTCTGAATTGCGTGTGTATATCTCACAATTTGGACTTCTCGGAATTGCAAATTGTGAGATATAAATTCACAATTGAAGAAATAAGTCAGAATTCTGAGTTTATATCTCCCAATTCTGACATTTTTTCTCGCAATCCTGAGAAAAAAAATCATAATTGCAAGAAGGTGAGACATAAACTCTGAATTGTGAGAAAAAAAAGTCACAATTGAAAGTTTTTTTTTTTTTCATGGTGGAAACAGGCTACCCATACACATGCAAATACTGGTTAAATTAAATGCATTATAAAATAATGAGATGTTCTGTACTGCACGGATGAAAGAAAGCCACACAGAAGGTTTGGAACATGAGGATGAGTTAAAAAATTCAGAACTTGCGCAGACTATTTTTTAAGTGAACTGTTCCTTTAAAATATTTTTTATTTTTGGAAATAATCTGTGTGAAGCTGCTATTTATTTGGAGCATAAACATACTGGGTATATCGCATCAGCATTACTAATGACACCCTGCATGTAATACTATTTGAGTGAAGAAAGATGACAAGATTTTAGGCCCATCTGTACTGCAGGTAAACAACAACATGACAAAGACACTAATAGAAGAGATCATAAATCAAGAGACATGAGTATTTTCAGGCCATTCACTGCAGTGGTTTGAAAACAGCATGACATGAAGGATTCATGTCACTTATTGCCTCAAGCACAAGTACACAAACCTCCACACACAGCTTCCTATTCCCTCCCCATTGCACTTCCTTTGTTTTGTATCAGTCTACATTATTTCTTTACGCCTTGTGCCTTGAGAAAATCCCTCGCCTGCAAACTGCGGGACATCCACCATGTGGAACGGCATCCAGAGACACAGCGAGAGTCAAACATCTGCTGTAGCGTTCGGCTTCTCTTCTCAGTGTGAGCCTGTGGCGTCTTGAGTAATGAGTGTACTGCTATCGTTGTCTGACAGAGCGCCGTATACCCTCAAACCACTTTCCCTGCTCCTGCAGAAGAGATACAGAAACATACCTAAGCACACAAACAGGTGTGTGAATCCTTCCTTTAGAGTCCACTACTGATTTGTATTAACAAGTGTTTTTTTAAGACCACTCTTGCATATAGACATATACAGTATATACACAATTTTGAGGTTTTTGAAAGTCTCTTCTGTTCACCAAGGCTGATCAAAAATGCAGTAATATTGTGAAATACTATTTCATACACTTCAAAATAATCATTTTATATTTTAATATATTCTAAAATATAATTTATTTTTGTGATGCAAGACTGAATTTTCAACATCATCAACATCATCACTCCAGTCTTCAGTGTCACATGATCCTTCAGAAATCATTCTAATATGCTGATTTGCTGCTCAAGAAACATTTCTAATTATGTTGAAAACAATTGTGTTACATAATGTAGAAGTTTTGATAAAATTTTTTCAGTATTCTTTGATGAATATAAAGTTCAAAAGAACATTTATTTTAAATGTATTTTTTTGCAATATATTTTGATCAATTTAATGCATCCTTTCTGAATGTAAGTATTTTTTACATAATAAATCAATAAAATGTGTTGAAAGAAAAATCATTTTCCACAAAAATAGTTAGCAACTGTTTTCAACATTATTCCCATGCTCTTTTTTAAATGATTCCCATACATTTTTAAAGTGCCCTATTATGGGTAGTGAAAGGTTCATATTTTGGTTTTGGGAGTCCCCAACGACAGGTTGACATGCATGCAAGGTCAAAAAACACTTTCATTGTCTTATAATATGCTTATTGCCTCAAGCACAAGTACACAAACCTCCACACACAGCTTCCTATTCCCTCCCCATTGCACTTCTTTTGTTTTGTATCAGTCTACATTATTTCTTTACGCCTTGTGCCTTGAGAAAATCCCTCGCCTGCAAACTGCGGGACATCCACCATGTGGAACGGCATCCAGAGACACAGCGAGAGTCAAACATCTGCTGTAGCGTTCGGCTTCTCTTCTCAGTGTGAGCCTGTGGCGTCTTGAGTAATGAGTGTGTACTGCTATCGTTGTCTGACAGAGCGCCGTATACCCTCAAACCACTTTCCCTGCTCCTGCAGAAGAGATACAGAAACATACCTAAGCACACAAACAGGTGTGTGAATCCTTCCTTTAGAGTCCACTACTGATTTGTATTAACAAGTGTTTTTTTAAGACCACTCTTGCATATAGACATATACAGTATATACACAATTTTGAGGTTTTTGAAAGTCTCTTCTGTTCACCAAGGCTGATCAAAAATGCAGTAATATTGTGAAATACTATTTCATACACTTCAAAATAATCATTTTATATTTTAATATATTCTAAAATATAATTTATTTTTGTGATGCAAGACTGAATTTTCAACATCATCAACATCATCACTCCAGTCTTCAGTGTCACATGATCCTTCAGAAATCATTCTAATATGCTGATTTGCTGCTCAAGAAACATTTCTAATTATGTTGAAAACAATTGTGTTACATAATGTAGAAGTTTTGATAAAATTTTTTCAGTATTCTTTGATGAATATAAAGTTCAAAAGAACATTTATTTTAAATGTATTTTTTTGCAATATATTTTGATCAATTTAATGCATCCTTTCTGAATGTAAGTATTTTTTACATAATAAATCAATAAAATGTGTTGAAAGAAAAATCATTTTCCACAAAAATAGTTAGCAACTGTTTTCAACATTATTCCCATGCTCTTTTTTAAATGATTCCCATACATTTTTAAAGTGCCCTATTATGGGTAGTGAAAGGTTCATATTTTGGTTTTGGGAGTCCCCAACGACAGGTTGACATGCATGCAAGGTCAAAAAACACTTTCATTGTCTTATAATATGCCTTTATTTTTACTGTACTTGCTCAACGACTCCCAAACGATTCGCTCAATGATTAATTTTTTCAAACCTCTCCTTTGCATGACGCTAATCTGTGGTGATTGGTCAGATTGGTCTCATTTTAATTTAATCTTGTCTGTAATGCCTGATAAAGCAGCGTTTGTGAGCGCAGTGCTGCTTTGTGTACAGCGTATTTCGGGAAACCGCTATTTTTACTGCTTCAAAAGCAGCACCTAGTGGCAAAGAATGGATTTGCATTTTCATTCAGACCAACACGAAATGACCAACAAGTGGGCAGGCAATATGCTAATGTTTCATGTTGACATCAACATGAAACGGCTTGGGATTCGTTTTAAAAATGACTCGTTTCAGTGATTTAGAGTCTACTCTTTCTTTTGAGAGACAATAACTTTATACACGGTGCACTTTCAGATTTAAAACTTTGCAGGATGTTTTCATTCACATAGAGCTCTGTTACACACTGCATGAAAGGTAATTTTCAAAAATCCATTTTACGGGCACTTTAAATAATTAGTTGATGTTGTACTCCCCCGCATATGTAGGCTATATATAATTTTTGGATATTGTATAAAAATGATATATTAATTTTATAGTATTTTAGTAGTAATTTTATAGTATTGATTTTATAGTAATTTTATATTTATATAGTATATAAAAATCATATGTATTATATATTACCATTTTAAATACATTTTGCTTATATAAAAGGTAAATTCAGATCATGTTTTTGTGAATTCTGCTGTCAGTCCAGCCCCTACAGCTAAAGGCCACATGTTTTATCAAACCACCAAGGGCAGACGGAGCCGTTCACACATGATGCCTTCATGCATTCAAAAAGATAATAAAATAACAGAGTGCAACAGACTAGAAACGAATGCAAGCTGCATTCTTCAAAGCTGAACAAATTATAGCTTGACATGGCATCTTACAAACACGCCGTTTATGATGTGAGATGCTGAATGAACAGCCAAGCGTGACGCAACAACCCAAAGATGTCCATCTGGTGCATGTGCACATGGGCAAACCATTATAAAAATAGCTCAGACAGAAAGCAAGAACAAGTCCTGTGTGAACGGCCCATAAATTTAGGTTTGGACAGACTGACAAATGTGACTGTAAATACACTGTATATAGACTTTCAAGTGTGCTTTTTCTTTGAATATCAGTGATTGCTTCAGTGGTCAAATCATAGCCATATATATTCAGTGCAACGTGTGATATTGTTTAATAGCATAGTATATATTTAAATCTCAGTTTGTTTGCTAAAATTCTAGACACTGCCATCCCGTCTTCTGTGATCGCATGAGCTGAATCATAATTATGACCAATAAGTTATTACATTCCCTAAGCGGCTCCGGTGAGAGACTGAAGCTTTTTTGAATCACTGTCACAGAACATTGGATGAAACCACATGTTTTTTCCTTTTTCACAAAATAAGCTGCTTAGCTTGTTGTATTAAAATGTTTCGCAGGGAGAATCATTGGATTAGTGTGTGATTTGTAGGTATTGATTGTAGTGATCTGGCTCACACTAGACAAACAAACAACATTTTAAGAAACAAACACACAAAATAATCTGCAAGCGTGTAGAAAACGAAAACTTAAGCATTTAGGTGGTATTGCGCCACTGACAAACTTAAACACCTCTGGCCATTGCATTCAACAGACATACCTGTGATTGGCTACGATGCTCAACGCTGTTAAACACGTTGCAAATAGAAACTTTTGACGCTCTTTTTACAGGCTCACACAAATATGTTCGGGAGAGTTTGAAAGCAGCTCCTGTGAAACATGAGTGAAACTGACTAGCTTACTTTATAAGCTAAATTTAGGATGACCATATGTTTCTAGGTTTGGCATGCTGCAAGCGTTTTCAAGTATTCTGGATTACATCAAGCAGTACCTCCTGACACATAGTGTTTCTAATAGAGCTTGGGGGTTTAGCCAAAATACTGACTCCATTAGTCATGAGCATCATTGACTGGTTTTATTAACCGGAGCTTAGCGTTAAATGACCCACTGATAATATAATTTGTGATTTAAATTTATTTATTAAAGAATAGAAGCATTTTTAGAGGTCTCAAACTTTCTGTGCCCCCACTGTATATTGAAATTACTTTTTTTATTATTTTTTTTTTTTCAAGCCATTAAAACGTTTTCAATAAACTATCTTCTCTTTTAAGGGAACACTCCCAGGCTTCCTACAGACATTGCCTTAATTTCCATGGCACAGTTTAAGGGTTACACTTTTATCTTTTGCAGTAATTTGGCAGAAAATTGTATATGCTGTGGCCGTAGTTTTCTTACCCCCCTCAAAGAAAAAAGAAATAGCAATATGGTTTTCCTTATCGAGCTCCTGCGCTCCTCCCTGGTGTTGGGCCAGAGCTCAACAGAGGAGAAGAATATTTCTTTTTCCACATATAGGGCCAAATGGGCTCTTTCTGTACACACGAAGAGGCTTGTATGTTCGTTTTTGTCTTGCATTTTAGCTTTAGATTTTCCTGAAGGTCAGTTCATCAAATGCAATATTTAACTAAGTGTGTGTGTGTCTCTCTAAGGAAGACGTTTGCATGTTAAGCATTCTTCAGATAACGACCCTTTCTCTGTGCTTTCATTCCAAGGATACAAAAGCAATCACAAGTAACCATGGTTACCGATGTAGGTCTTCTTAACGTAACAATGCGTTTGCAGATATGGTATTATATCAAACATTTATGACTTAATTTGTGACTGGAGCAAATTGAATATCATGTGATTGAATCTTATGCTTTAATATGTGCGGTATCCATCACCTCGCAGGATGTGTCTTGAATCCTCAGACGCTGAGAGCTTTGCCTGACAGGGTGCGTATATAAAGGTCTGTCCTGTGTGGCGTATGAGATTAAGGTGTCTGGATTATGAGCGGTTTCACGGCTAAAGGGAGATGGTTAATCTGTCCTCCACAGGCTCGAGAAAATCAGTTCTAGACTGCTCGACGGGATTGTGTTCGTTACTCCAGCAAAAAACAGACTCTCTTCGGCTGCTCTCACCACAGGCTACAGTGTAGGATATACAAATAATTGTTGTTTTTTTTAACATTTTTGAGTTAGTTACACACATACTCCCTCATTCACTGTAAAATAAATAAATATATAAACAGGCAGGACTTCACAATTAAAAATACGGTAGCATCATTTTAAGTTTTATGGGACTGATCTTAAATGAATGGTTAAAAAAAAAGTATAATTCATTAACTGATCAAATGTTAATATTATATCTAAAGTAATCAAATCTATTTTGTACCTGTATAATATACGGATAACAAATAATGCAATAACATTAATTAAAACAACATAAGAAGTAACATAAAACTCAAATTTACATAATTGTTTTAAAAAGCTAACAAGAAACATGATTTTATATATATATATATATATATATATATACAGTATATACCATCAAAAGTTTTTTATGCAGATAATTGTGGGAATGACTACTCTGTTTTTCTCTGCAAGTTATAAGGTGAATTCTTATTCTTACATTTTACTTTCCACCAAACAAGCCTTTTCTGAGACCATTTGAGAGCAACTGACTAGCAATGATGAGATGAATCTGATGCAAAGATTAGTATTTTTTTAAATCACATCACTGGGAAATGTGAATTGTTTTGGTCTTATTTTAAACGTTTTTAAAAGTTTTAAATATCTATTATAACTATATTGTTTTTATTGTATAGTTTTAAAAAATCTAGCACTTTTTTATAGTATTTTTAAGAATATTACATGAAATGTAGGCTGTGACTTGACCATATGCAAAAGTATCCAACAAGTATCTTGTGCATCAAAAGGTTGAGCCTTAAAACCATTAGTACCATTTTCAAGAACTTACTTTTTCTCAACACTGAAAACAATTCAACAATTCAATTTGGATATAACAGCAGTGATTATAAGAACTTTGTTTTTGATAAACTACAGCTTGAAACACAAGGCCAGCTCTCTCATTATACCTGATGAGTGCAAGTAAAGCGTGGCCCAAATGTGGTGTTATTCTTAAGGAGGTAAATTGCCAGTTATAATTATGCCTGTGACTGTGAGATTGTCAATTCTGTGATGTTGGTGGGGTTGTGGGGTATTACATGCATTATGGTATAAAAAGATTATACACTCTAAGAAAAGTCTGTAAAAATAGGGCACAATGAACAGTTAATATAAGGCAATTTTCCATATTGAATGTGTTATATTGTGTGTGTATATAGTAATGACACATACTTAGATTATTGTAGCATTTTTACAGTGTTCAATAAGCAAGTCATCTATTTTTTTATTCAAACCCATTATGCTTTCTATGAAACAAGCCTTTTAAAGGGGTCATATGATGTTGCTAAAAATAACTTTATTTTGTGTATTTGGTGTAATGAAATGTGTTTATGTGGTTTAAGGTTCAAAAAACACATTATTTTCCACATACTGTACATTATTGTTTCTCCTCTATGCCCCGCCTTTCTGAAACGCGTCGATTTTTACAAAGCTCATCGGTCTGAAAAGCGAGGTGTGCTCTGATTGGCCAGCTATCCAGTGCGTTGTGATTGGCCGAATACCTCAAGCGTGTGACGGAAATGTTACGCCCCTCACCATATTGTGATGCCGTGTCCCGGCCGGAGCGACGAGACAAAAACATTAAAACCCGTTATAAACGAGGCATTTGTTGCATCCAGTGGGCACATAATTATGGATTATAATGACTTATACTGTCTTTTTACACATTGCGTTGCATCGTGCCGCGTAAACATAAAACCATGTCTGCATTTGTGATCGGAGAAATGACAAACAACAAGCACTACTCTACACTGCTCAAAACTCGCGTTTGAATCATCAGAGGCAAATTCTTTAAATATAAAAAGCGTACTTACAGTCTGTGAGTCAGAACAGGCGGCAATGTAGTCTACTCTACCAGGATCACAAAACAGTCCTCCATAAAAGTGTTCTGGAACAGTGTTGTAAATACAGCTTAACCATTGATTTCTAGT
>NW_015505859.1:311110-311386 GCF_001515645.1 Sinocyclocheilus grahami
TTTTTTCATATTTATGTTTTATTGTATCTTATGTATACTTTATTTCATTTGCCAAAACAAATATGAATAGTTTTGATAATAATGAATTATTAATTTATATTGAAATGAATAATACATATTCAATACTCTGCACTATATTCCTAGGTCGCTAATCAAATGTAAGAAAATGAGTTACATTGAGCATGTGAATTCATTTGTACAGATAAACAGATTTTCGTTTCGACTGCTGCTTTCACTAAAACAAAATGAGAAATGTTTCATTTCTCATCATATTTT
>NW_015505859.1:311396-313766 GCF_001515645.1 Sinocyclocheilus grahami
ATTTTTAGCAGTTTTTTTTTTAAGTCCACGGATAATGTTACATCAAAATTTTGTTTTTAATTTAGTTAATTATTGTAGTGCCGTTTTTACCCTCCTTTTTAGAAGCTTTAAAATATTGGACCAAGATTCTAAATAGATTGCTGTCCAGTTAACATCTTAAAAATTTTGATCCAATGTTGTGCAAATGTGTTAACATTTACCACTCTGATCAAATGATTGATAAAGACAGATTAAAGTTTAAAAATCTTGTTCGATATTGGAAGTGCGCAGTCAAGTCGGGTGCATTGCATTGTATACACAGTATGTCAAAATCTTTTATTTCTATTTATTTTCGAATTAAGGAGAGGCAAAAGTCCAGTTTTCCCTGATAATGGAGTTACGAACAAAGGTTTAGGAGTATGTTATGTAATTCCAGTTTGATACATTGAGTGTCCATTTTTTTCCCCTGGTGTCTTCTCTTCAGTTGCACTTTCACACTTAATTAGCAGATCTTAACTGGACTCACTACATATAAATAAATTCAGAGACAGGTAATGCCCAGGCTCAGGGCTTTAATTCCCTCCGGCACTTCAGTGTGCAGGAAGCTGACAGTGAGTTGACTCCTGCTCCACGCAGTGATGGACTGCTGGGCTTTGGTACTCTAAAGTGATGGCTGCTGTCAGGACTGTGTTTTGTGAGTGTGCATGTGGGTGTGCCATCTCTTTATCAAGCTGAGAAGCAGTCTCACAGTATGTGACTCTGCGGACAGCCCATCGCAAATCAGCCTCCGTTCGATGCAGGTCCGGCGGTCCGAGGGGTCCGTTACAGTCTCTCCCTGCCTCGGGGCGCAGCGAGGGCAATGTCAATGACCTCTGAGGATCGTACATCTGCCTCTGCTAGATTTCAATCTAAGATAGGAACAAAGGGAGATGGAGCAGATACACACTCAAACACGTATGCAAAACTATACAGCATGCTTGTTTCTGGTTTAGTTGTTTCTCTTGTGCAGATTTCAGTTGATTGAAGATGCATTTATCTTCCGTAAAATAAGTTGGACCACAGATTATTAGTATGAAAGGGATAGTTCATCCAAAAACTAAAATTGTCATAATTTTCTCACCCTCAAAACGATGGCTGTCTAGTGTTGTTTTGGAGACCCTTGACTTTCATCACATGGCCAAAAACAGTTGAAATGTTCTTCTTCAAAGTGTATGAAATCTGAAAACCTTCCTGGTCACTCCTCTCCTTGCAGTTCCATTAAATTGGAATTGGAAAAATAAATGCAAATAATATATGAAAAAGTGCTATAAAAGCAGTCTGTATAACTTGTGTGCAGGTCTTCTGAACTCGTGTGATAGCTTTGTGTGAAAAACAAAGAAAAAATGTGGTCATTATTCACTGATAATCTTCCTCTCCAGACAACTGTTATTGAGTCAGTGAACTGATTTTGTGAACCAGGTCAGTTGATTCATTAAAAAGATTCAGTTCTAAAGAATGATTCTATCATAAATCAAACAATGTTACTTCTCTCAACAGATGTCTAGATGTTTAGTAAATAACTGTTTGTCACTCAAAGCTGTCATATAACTTCCGACTTGGTATAAAGTGCACAGGTCATATGGATTGCTTTTTGGAAACATTTATGGTGCTACTACAACTTTTTTGCTGCTTGAAAGACTTGATGGTGAGTTCACCCATATTTTTGGGTGAACTATCCCTTTAAGCCTTGAATTTCTTTTGTCTATCAGTCTGATTTCTCCTTTTTTTTAGCATATATCTACAGTTATAAATCTTTTTTGGGGTGACAAATAAGTTTAAATATTCATTATTGTATGGCGTAAACCTGCATACTGCATCATGCATCATTCAGAGACTCGGACTGCATTATGGAACATACTGTGTCACAAATACATGGCATCAGAGATGTGTGCATTTGTAAATTCAATCAGACAGAAGAACATGATGGCCTGCATAACTTAGACTGAGCACAAACACAATCTGACACTAATGCACCACATGCTCTTGTAGACCTGCAGCAATAATCTTGTACAAATGGTGAGCAATTTGAACTGTGAATACAAAAGCTTAAACAGAGCTATTGGGTCTTAAAACTAAATATTATTGGTTTACAAGCTCATAATTAGCCACATTAAAGGTAAATTGTGTCATTCTTTTGATGTTAAAGCACTACATCCCAGTTTAATGTGCACAGATGTCTATAATTAAGCCATTTGTGTGTTTGTTTAAAGGAATAGTTCAACCAAAGATGACAATTTTGTCACCATTTACTTAACCTCCAATCCTGTATGACTTTTTCTGCAAAAGACAAAAAAAAATATTATAAGAGAAAAAACGTCTCAGGTTACGTATGTAACCCTGGTTCCTCGAGGG
>NW_015505859.1:314680-315423 GCF_001515645.1 Sinocyclocheilus grahami
TCTAGGGTGGAGTGGGTCAACCCTGCGGATAAACAGGCCTGCAGGTACTCCAGAACTGTACCAAACGGGTAGTTAGCTGGGTCGGGCTGGCGGTCTCCGCAGAAATAAAGTTTCCTCATAGAGGGAGCTCTGGATGGAGCATGGTCTCAACAACCTCGGTTGAGAGACCGGAAGTTATGAGTTGTGCCTCCTCAGAGGCCACACCCACAGCTCCTGGCGGGGGCGTGCCCTCCGCCTGTGAGAGGAGATCTCTCCTGACGGGAATCTCCCATAGAGCGCCATCGGGACCACACAAGTATCTGGTGCGCCAGCTTGTACAAGGGGCGCGAACGCAGAACTCCCTGGTGGTTGATGTAAGAGACCACCGTTGCGTTGTTACCAACAAATGGTGACCTCTTAGGTCTGGGAGAATTCAAAACAGGGCCAGCATCTCCTGACAATTGAATGCCATGTAAGATGGCGACCACTCCACAGACCGCGGGCAGGGTGGCCACTCATGACCGCACCTCCACCGGTGAGGGATGCATCCATCGCTAGCATACGCGGCAACAAGGAGCTCCCAGCACTGGGCCCTGAGACAAGAACCAAGGTTTCCTCCACATGTCTAAGGCACGTAGGCACCTCCGCGTGACCTTAAGCATGCGAAGCGGGTTTCCCCTCGGGGAGAACCCCTTGTTCTTGTGCCACAACTGTAGGGCTCTCATGTACAGCCGGCCAAGAGTTATCACGTTGGACGCAGCTGT
>NW_015505859.1:316797-317365 GCF_001515645.1 Sinocyclocheilus grahami
ACTAGCTGCTCTGGGGACCTCCGCAGAGGCCGCGAGCCTCTCAGGAAACTGATAGAAGAGCTCGCCGGAGACCGCTGGGCCCTGGAACACGGCAGGGTTGGCAGACCGACCTCCTGAGGGCACTGAGGAGAGATGGGCACCGTGTAATGCGGTGTGAACCTCTCTTCCCCAGAGGGGCTTGCCCTCCGAGGTCCTGAGCCACAGCATCAGGACTCTCATAGCTGAAGTCTCCTATTGAAAATGACGGCCCTCAGACCCACGTCGTCTGCTAGGAAGACTAAACCACAGCCTGCTCGGGGCAGCACCCAATGAAGCACACTCGGCAGGGGCTCCCACACCGCCAGGTGACCTCCTAAGGGAACCAGTCTCGTGAGACTGGCTTGTGGTGCGCTTAAAGCAGCTAGCTCAGTGCCCTGAAGCAGCGGACTGGCAGAGGACGGCTGTACTAGCTGCTCTAGATACCTCCGTAGAGGTAGCGAGCCTCTTAGTACCACTAGGTTTCCGGGCGGTAACTGAGAGAAGCGCTCGCCGGAGACCGCTGCGCCCTGGAACACAGCAGGGTTGGCAG
>NW_015505859.1:318329-323050 GCF_001515645.1 Sinocyclocheilus grahami
CCTACAACGTGGCTTGCTCTCGCCCTTGAAATGCTTTGTCCTTGCATGAGCTTAGACATAGCTGGAGCTTATAGACTTTTGACAGACAACAATAAATATGACTGACACACACAGAGCGCTTCGCTGAATGACAGAAAGCTGACGCTGGCTCCGCCGCACGTGCTTTTATAGCTTCCCGGTCATGACGTCATCCGCCGTGACGTCCCGCTCAGCTATTGGTCTGATTTCACATGTGATTCAGAGCGTGGGTCACTGAAGGCGTTCCCCTAGCGTTCTCGACGCAGCTCGAGTTCCCAAAGAGGAACTCATTTTACACAAATGATGATTGCACGATTTATAAATGAATACATTTTTACATTTGCCTCACATAATATACTCCATATACACCTTTTCTAAGATAGTAAACTTGCTTGGTAGCTCACCTGAAACAGCGTTGCACTTACAGAGCGGAGCACGCTGGTACAAGTCCTGTAAAACCAGTCACTAATCATTTTATAAATTAGCTCAAAGCCTTGTAGAAGGAAGATAAAATGGCATGGTTGCTTCAGCAAATGTGTTTTTACCTCACACTTGCTTTGTTAACAATTAATTTCTAAACTACCATGATACATACAATATGAGTGCATACCAACGTAATAAAATGTTGCCACAGTTATGTTTAACTGTTTTTGAGAAAATTGAACATACAACATTTAGTGACAGACATTGGACATTTTGCTTTTGAAACGGCCGTGAAACATGCTACAAGCAACACAGTGTAGTGAATATGCTGATTGGTGCTTGGCAGGGTGTTGCTATGTGAAATTTCTGGCTAGCCATACATCTGCAATGGACAGTCACGTTCAATAACATTTCTTTGGATTTTGGGCATTCCTGATAAGTTCATGAAGTTCTTGAACACGTCACTTTACAAACTAGCAATTTTGCATTAAGCTTATTAAAGTTAATGTACGTTGTGATAAGGGAGAACAGGCTGGTCTGACATTCATGTCAAGCTGCTGTGCTAATTGTTTCCTCTTTACCAAACTCATTTATGTTGATAAGGCTGCTTGAAATGAGCATTGTGTTCACACTCAAATTACATTCCAACATTTGGAAATGTTCAGAATTAATAGACATTCCAATATTCAGAAGCTGCCAGGGTTATTATAGTTAATTGAAACTACAATAAACCATTTTTGTTACTTGAAATAAAATGTTATCTGAAATAAAATACAAAAAAATTAAAATAATAACTCTAATTTTATTTCAAGTAGTTGCCAACATTTCTAGTTTTAATTTAATTTAGCTTTATGCATGGCTGTAGCCAGCTATGAGGTCCGGAACTCTGTAAATGTTTCATGTTCAAAAATAACTTTTTTTTTTTGGATAGGCCTACCACATTTGGTAAGGCAAAAGCAAAAAACATCAAGATATTATCTGTCAGAAAATGTTTGATACCTTTTTTTCAATAAAAATTTAAATGTTTGTTTGATGCTATCAAAAACAGTAGCATTTAACACTAGAACACAGATCTGTAGAACAAGTAGGTTACAGAATGAATTGAAATATGCAAACACTAGCCATGAATAAGTCTATGCTATTTAAATCAGTATAGTCGTTACATTTTCACAAAGTCATGTTAAAAACATTCATAAGAGCACTAGACAAAGTTATCATCTATATAGCAAAGGTTATTAATGAGAACTATAATAATATAATATGTATTGTTGCATGAATAATAAACAACTGATAAAATGATCCACCCTATAGTAAAGTATTAACAAATTGTGATGCAATAAATTTGGTATAATTTAACAATGTTCATCCCGCCCATCTAAACATATTTTTAAAAAACACACAAAATAACAGAAACAACAAAATTCTTAAAACATTAAATAAAATTAAAATTAAAATGTAAAATATAAAAATTAAAACTAGTTCAAAATATTGCTAAGAAAACACAATAGTATCTCAATGATTCTAAAAGGTGCCTGATAAGTGCCTGAAGCAGCCTGATAAATTGTATACATTGTAATGTTCAGATGAGAAGTGTTAATATTCAAAGTAAAAAAAAATAGTGCTAGATAAAATAGACTGAACAAATTATATCCAATATTAGACAATATCGATAAACAAAAATGCAACAACAGTTTGAATTTTTTATTTCTTTTATGGGACTTAAAAACAAAAGTATTTAGGTGGTGTACATTTTTAAGTTGTCATTTTGTGGAAATTAGCAAAAGTCTATGTTTTTTATATATATATATATATATAATATGATTTTGTGTTTCTCCTACAGGTTACAGTGTTTGTGACATCATAATTGAGCTGTGAACCCATTCAGGTATAAATAGAGCACATGAAGCTAAAAAAGTTTCCCTGATGACGTGTTTCAGTAGTTGGACTGAGCCGTATGAAGAGGCTTTGAACACTGATTTTTGTCAGCAGTGCAGATTGAGATACTGTTGAGATCTTATCTGAAGGTCTACTGTAGAGGAGACTCTATATCATCTCATTGCTGAGAAATTATTCCTATTTTACAGTGATTTTTATTGTGATTTTCTTTCACAATAAAAAATATTACTTTCATTTTATATTACTGGTTTTAATGTTTCCCTCAAACCTTATGACAATCAATTCAAGACATATGTCATATGTCAATATGATACAATACAGATACAATGCGTCATGTTTTGGCAGATAATTTACCTAAGATAATAGATTTCAAAAACCTTCTGACCTTATGAACTTTAAACCCCTTTGCATCCTAAAACACATCTAAAACACTTATCATGCTCTTCTCAAAACTCTCTCTCTCTCCCAGCTATATTGGGAGTTTTGACCCAGAAAGGGGTGAGTAAATACATGTATTCCCAAAGTGATTTCACAGGCCTGTGGTCCAAAGAGAGCTCAGTCTGTGCTCGTAATTAGGAAGTCATGATTGACAGCAGCTTGAGTGCTGGACAACACGATTGGCAGGAGAGTGAGGATATCTCTGAATGTGCCAAGACTTTCTTCTTTTTTCTTACTCCTATTTCCTCTTTTTCTCATCTCATTTACTGGTTCTTTGTTTGACCTTTTATCATTTCTTCACACAGATTCAAGTTCTCTCATTTTAACTAGCTTTTTAAATTAAATGTTATGATTTTAATAGAAAAAGTCGATTTCTTGAAGTTGTAAATAAAACAGATTATTGGAGTATAATTTTACAAGAAAATAATATTTCAGTCTTTCTTTTTAAAAATTCAAAGTTACAAAATTTAAAGTTACTTTGCCGTTTCTTTGTAACTATCTGTGAAATTTACTTGCAGTTTCTGATTGAAAATGGCATTTCTTAGAAACAGAGGCCAGTTGTATAGACTATAGAAATAAAACAATTTTTTCTTTGTATTAAGAAATTATAAAATTATTTTAATAATCTAAAGAACCTTTTTTTCACTACAAAAAACCTTTTGTGCTAAGGAATGTGCTTGCATTGCGTTAAAGGTTCTTCATGGAACCATCAATACCAATAAAGAACCTATTTTTTAAGAGTGTACTATAAATATATCAGGAATTTTGTTAACAGTGTATTGTCTTTCTTGCCCTATTTTGATCACTGGACAGACTGTTGCATTATTTTCTCTGAAATCTATAATCTTTTCCAGAGAGGTGGTTGTTTTTTTCCTGTACTTGATGCTCCTGTTGCAGGTAATTCATTCATTAAAGTTTCCTCTCAAAATTAGATCTGAGTCTAAAACAAAACTTTACTGCAAAAAATGGCCATCATTTACAGCACTACCACACAAGTCGAGACAGTTGCAGACTATTACAATATGATGAGAAAACTGCTGAAATAAAAAAAAATAGATCTTCTGCACTCAGCAGCCTGACTATTCTTGCTTTTCAAAGACAACTAGATGCTTTCCACCAATAACTCTATTTTCTCTCTCTCTCTCTCTTCTTTTTTTATTCTATATCTCCTGAGTCTCACTGATCAATGCACAAACAGAGCAATTTCTCTCCATCCATCATTTTATGGTCAATAACAGCAGAACACAAGGCAGCGAAATGGAAAATGGTGTCTCAAAATCACGCCTGCATGGCCCGATGCATACTGTAATAACTCAGCCAATCATTAACTCCCCATAAACATAACACACTCTGACACACAAGCACATACATGTCACTGGTTGGCCCTGTAGCAGTGTTGCAGTGCTCACACACATTTGTGCTTTAAATGATATGAGACGCCCACTCTTCTACACTGATGTCCTGTCACTCTGGTTCCAGTGCTTCTGCATTGTCTTTCCTTCAGTTCTGTAATAGCCTCTGGGAAAGCTTTAATCTTTGTTTTGTTTAATTCATTTTGTTAAAAAAAATCATGTAAGTGGTAATATAAATGGATTATTAAACAATTACTCTTTGTTACTGGTGTAGCTACTGGTGAAGATGAGTAAATGATAAGACAAGGTGTGACAAACTGATTTCGGCCACACAAAATCTTTTTTTTTTCTTACAATAATTTTACATATTTTGTGGAATAAATAAATGTGTGTATGTATGTATGTATATATATATATATATATATATATACAGTATACTACATATGAAGTAATCTATTAAAATAATTTGCAAGTTATTTTAAATTGTAAAAATATTTGACTGTATTACAGTTTTTATACAGGTGCATCTCAATAAATTAGAATGTCGTGGAAAAGTTCATTTATTTCAGTAATTCAACTCAAATTGTGAAACTT
>NW_015505859.1:323534-332749 GCF_001515645.1 Sinocyclocheilus grahami
AACGTCACTGCACCCATTTACCAATACATTTTGGAGCACTTCATGCTTCCTTCTGCTGACCAGCTTTTTGAAGATGCTGATTTCATTTTCCAGCAGGATTTGGCACCTGCCCACACTGCCAAAAGCACCAAAAGTTGGTTAAATGACCATGGTGTTGGTGTGCTTGACTGGCCAGCAAACTCACCAGACCTGAACCCCATAGAGAATCAAGAGGAAAATGAGAAACAAGAGACCAAAAAATGCAGATGAGCTGAAGGCCACTGTCAAAGAAACCTGGGCTTCCATACCACCTCAGCAGTGCCACAAACTGATCACCTCCATGCCACGCCGAATTGAGGCAGTAATTAAAGCAAAAGGAGCCCCTACCAAGTATTGAGTACATGTACAGTAAATGAACATACTTTCCAGAAGGCCAACAATTCACTAAAAATGTTTTTTTTTATTGATCTTATTAAGTATTCTAATTTGTTGAGATAGTGAATTGGTGGGTTTTTGTTAAATGTGAGCCCAAATCATCACAATTAAAAGAACCAAAGACTTAAACTACTTCAGTCTGTCTGCACTGAATTTATTTAATACACAAGTTTCACAATTTGAGTTGAATTACTGAAATAAATGAACTTTTCCACGACATTCTAATTTATTGAGATGCACCTGTATATGGTAATTCATTTCATTTGTACTTTTATTTTTTTATTTGCATCTATTCATTTGTTTATTCATTTAATTTGAGCTTTATTTATTTCTATTTTTTCTGGTGGAAGATGCATTCAATATCAGCTTGCTCCCTCAGTTGAAATGAATGTAAAACGGCTTTTAGTTATGATATCTTTAAATTGGGAAACAATTTGATACTTTGTTCACAAATGAGAACTTTCTTAGTTTCCATTTCTCTCTGAACTTCTCCAGTTAGGGCTAACGTTTCTTTTCAGCCTTTCATCTTGAAAGCAGAGAGATACGAACACAGCTTCATTTCTTATATGGGCACACTGCCATTCCTGCTCTGGCCTGACTCCAGCGCGAGAGAGAGAGAGAGAGAGAGAGAGAGGACACTGCTGAGTGTTCAAGGGCACCAGCAGAGATGCACTTCTTTCACCTATATAAATATATATATATATAGAGAGAGAGAGAGAGAGAGAGAGAGAGAGAGAGAGATACCTCAGCTCAGCTAAAAAATAAGGTATAATAAAAGTTCATGACTTTTAGCTTTGTTCCAAAACTGATCTGCCTCAATAGCCGCCTTCTATGACAGCATGATAACTTTTTTGGAACCATTTTCAAATATTCCGATTTTACATTTTTAATTATTTTAAACTTTTTCAGTTTCTTTTACAAATTTTAAGTATATTTAGAATATCTCTTACATTGTTTGCTTGTTGCACTGAATTATTGGAGTCAAAAGTAAGCAGCATAATTAAGTTTACATCTGGAGCACTTCTAGATGCCTTAAAGGAATAGTTCATCCAAAAATAAAAATTTGCTGAAGATTTACTCAGCATTACATCACTGGCTCACCAGTTGATCCTCTGCAGTGAATGGGTGCCGTCAGAATGAGAGTCCAAACAGCTGATAAAAACATCCCAATAATCCACAAGTAATCCTACTCCAGTCCATCAATTAACATCTTGTGAAGAGAAAAGCTGTATGGTTATATATAAATCCATAATTAATGTGTTTTAACTTTAAACTGTTGCTTTCAGCTAAAATATGTCCATAATTGTCCATAATAATGCAATTCCTACTGTGAAAAAGTCCATCCCCTTTTGTCCTCTCACATGAAAATCCACCAACATATTTGTTTACAACAGTTTTGGCTTGTAAAGGCTGCTAGATTTGTACTTATTTCTTTCCTGATTCAGACGAGATGACTTTTTCACTGGAGAAAGCAAGGACTTGTATTTTAGCCAGAAACAATGGTTTGAAGTTAAAAAGATGAGGGATTTGTTTATAACAAACACACAGCTTTTAATTTCATAAGATGTTAATTGATGGAATGTTTTTTCAGCTGTTTGGACTCTCATTCTCACGGCACCCATTCACTGCAGAGGATCCATTGGTGATCAAGTAATTTAATGCTAAATTTCTCCAAATCTGTTCAGATGAGGAAACAACTTGGATGGCCTGAAGGTGAGTAGATTTTCAGGAAATTTTCATTTTGGGTGAATTATTCCTTTAAAACCTGCCTACTGTGTGTGTGTGTGTGTGTGTGTGTGTGTGTTTCCCTTTACCTTGAAGTCAATAGATATGCGGTATACAATAGGCCCACATCAAATTTTACACCGTAAGCAAAGATGGAATCAATTAACAGCACAGTTTGCATGTTTCACTCCATTCTTTTGAGGTGTTGTGCCTTGGAGCGACATGCCAGCAGAGGCTTTTCCATTCATCCCAGGCTCTGAAAGAGTAAATAAACATGCGCGCGGGCCTTTTGCCGTGTGCTGGCTGCAGTCTCCGAGAGCCGTAATCTCTGCTCCCCAAACTTTCTGCCCTTTAACATTTTTACAGTGCTTATAGGGGCCACACACTGAGCATGAAAATGTTAAGTATCGATTGGCGGGGTGACTACAAAGGACCCGGCAGCTGGGAAAGCAGGATGCTTGAAAACCTCTCCTAATGAAGCTGGCATTTGCAGTCTACAGCAGGACACATGGGCCACCCGGCCGGCGTTTGTCATCCTGTTTAGAGCCCCCTCAGGCTTTTTGGATGGGAAAATGTGTGACAAATGCAGAGTGTAACCATTTAGCATCGTACGTGGTCTTTGATAAGTTATTAGTTGTGCTTCCTGATGAAATAGTCACTATTGATGCAGCCCAACAATGTGAATGATAAGTTGAAACTTAGAATGTCTTCTGCATTTATTTTGTTCCCCTTTTGGGTATAATGACAGCAGAACTGCAATGAACAAAACCTGATGATCATGTTCTCCAGCTTGATATGAGCCTCAAATCATGGTGCCTCAATACTGCATTTCTTATTTATTTTAAATAATAATGTTGGTTTTAAATGGTTTATTTTTTGTATTTGAAAACAATGCCTGATTAAGGTAGCATGAAACATTGCAACTTCTGGAAATTTAAAATATTTTAAATAACTAAAACTTGATTTCCATGTTTTAAGAAATCACAGCTTTTTAGTGTATTTTTAGACTTTTGGATACCCCTAAATGTTGCCAAATATGTTGTTCCTGCTGTCTGGTCGTGCTCGTCACAGACCACAAACACAGGTAGAAATCTTCTCATATAAATAAAACTTAGAGACAGTAGAGTGACTGAGAAAGATGAATATGAGCATACTCAAAGTGCTTATAATTACACACTCTTAAGTTGATTGTGACCTGTGATTACGGGAACAGAGCGAGTGCCATCTTGTCTGATTTGGGGGCCGTTTCATGGTCATTAAGGAGCATTCAGCTAATTAGCAGGATGTGTCTGCACTTGCCTGGAGAATCAGCTGTTATTTGTGTCAGATTGGGACATAAGTGGGTCCACCCTGTCTGAGTTGTCACGTTATGCAGTAAAACAGTCTCTTTTAGTTTCATAAACTGCTAAATAAAAAATCCAAACAGTGGATATTTTGGGTGATTATAGATGTTTTTAAAAACAACTTGCATACAGTTATACAGACTAAGAAAGAGCTTTCGACAGCTTGCTGGATAATGTGTATTGTGGTGCTGTCATATGCTACCATTTCGGGGTGTTTAAGTCAAAAATGCATTAGTGGGAAAAACGTTTCTGCGACTTTTCTGCAAAAATACTATGCGATTTTTCTGTTATATATATTTTCATATGAGCAATTGTGCAAATCATTGTTAAAAATGCATGTTTATTTCTTGTCTCTATATTTTCTCCACAGAGAGAATTTTAAATTCAAAACAGAAAAAAAAATTTAAAACAGAGATTTTTAATGTATAAATTTCCTGACAAACCTTGTACTCTGAGGTTAATATGATATGCTTCTGTAGAAACCACAAGTATATGTGAATTCAGCTTAATTTCCAAAATTAGACTGAGAGCCGCACCAAAAATGCTCCATAGCAACTGTCCACAAGAGTAGAATGGCCTAATTTACTACTCTGAAACTATTAGTTTGAATATATTATATTAACTTAAAATATATTGCATTTCATATTTATTATGAATGAGTGAAAATTAATAGTTTTGTATTGTACTATGTTTTTTTATTTGATTATGCATTGTTTCATGCGATGAGTAAAAATGTAAGCACATAAAGTACATTCTTGTTTGTTTTTTCTTTAAAACACATTTGTAATATTATTATTATATAATTAATCTCAGAGCTGGTTGGTTTTGTTTATAAAATTCTTTATTGAAAGATATTTTGAAATCCCTATGAAGAAAATGAATAGGAGAAACTCTTCCGGAACCAAGGCCCCTGAAAAACTGGGCGCTCAGTGTTGCACTCTATTTGCATTCTTAAAAGATAAAAAAGTCTCTCTGTGTTTCTTATGGGCAGGTAATGGCTGTTTTTCCACTTCCATTCAAATGAACCCATTGTACTGCAGATATGCTGACACAATGAGCTGACTATGGTTAATCTGATTAGGAGAACCAATTTTCCACACTTCAATGCTGTTCCCGAAAAGAAAAAAAAGCCATACAAGAGGGAACTCAATTATGTACATTTTAATATTCCACACCGTAATTAATTAAAATAGAAAGAGAGACTAGGAAAAAGCCAGAGAGAACAAATAGTTAGAGGTTAATCTCTCTGTTGACAAGATATTTATATATATAAAAATGTATATATATTTTGAATGAAAAAAACTAATTGACTATAATAGAAGTGCAACTGTTTTGTCATATTTTTTCACATTATTACAGTGCACATGAATATTTTTTTCTGTAAGACCATTTAAGAAGGAAATAGAAAGTTGTTGTTTTTGTTGTGGGTTTTGTTTCTGTTTATTTTTTAACCTTGATGGCAGGTTTTATACTCACATTTATTTTTGTCAGCATGAGAATAAAAAATCATTACCAAACAGAATTTCTCTTAGAACTGACATTCTTGCAGTTTTTTGTTGAGTAAAGAGAACAGCAGAGATTTTATCTTCTAAAATACAAAAGTAAGATGATGAAATATTCAAACATACTGACATTATATCAGATATTTAAGATGTGAGGCATTCTTGCTTACTTTAACAGATTCATAAATGATGGCAGATCATTTGAAGTTTTGGTCCCACACTGAACATCATTAAAAGAAAAGGTTTCTAGAGGTCACAGATCACAAAGGTCACCAATGCATCCACAATAGCAGCATGAATATTTAGCCATATCTGATTAAAAGAATAGTTTACCAAACAAAAAATTGCTGTATAATAAACAAATCCATCAAGACATTTTTAACTGTTGCTTCCAGCAAAAACATGAGTGCATCTTGAATGTCCTAATGACTAAATTTTTTAGCAAATCTTCATTTTTGGGTTAACTATTCCTCTAATATCTATTGTGGTAATGGATTTCTGTAGAACTGTTTTTAAGAAGCTGTCGGCCCATCATGAGATCTCCTGTGCTTCCTGACAGCAGGAGAAAAAGCCCTGGATTCTACATGTATGTATGCATGCACACGCTTTCTCCTTCCTGCTTTCCGTCAAACAGAAGATGAATCCACCCAAGTAGCCTTACATCTTTACAGAAATACTCACACACATAGTCTTATCTCTTTCTAGACAGACCTCCTCACATCCTTGTGGATTGTACAAGACCCCCGCTGTTGGGGATTAGATCTTTTAAGAGTGTTGCGTTCTGATGCAGTTCCTGTCTTGGGTTAGCCATCCTCTGGGATACAAGAACACTTTCACGCTGTGCTCACAGTTGTGCCACTGCAAGGTTAAAATTTTAAGAGAGCATGTACTGTTGAGGGGAATCTTGGCATTAAGCCCATGAGACCAGCGTAAAGATGGACAGCAGATAAAGATTAATCAATGTAATCTCACCTGTTATGTCACTCTTCTGCTTCTGCAAATGGATTCTGGGAACAGTTGGGCTTGAAAACTTTCTGAGAAATTTGCAGAGGTTCACAGTGTATGAGTTAAGAAATCTCTTTTAAAAATGTCCTTTAAGATCCTGCAGGAAATTAATGGTTATGATGGGATGCCCCACAAGATAATCTTGTCCAATTGCAAAGGAGTGCAGCTGAACGATTTAATTACTTGCCAGTGCTTATCATCACACTCCATGTTTTATCACTCCTTTGTTCATTTCAGCTACCTCGTTTAATTTATTGGAGTATCTTGTGTAAATTGGATCTCCAATTATTCAGACCAATTGGGTGATTACTTAAAAGAAATGGGAAGTTTTATTTGAAGATATGGGGAGTACAAACTAAATTAAGACTTGAATAATCTCCACCATATTTTTCCTCGGTACACTCCAGGTTGGTCACAATACAGAATTTAAGAATTGACTTATTTTCCGTTAATAAATGGCCAATTGTATTGAATTGCCAACACACCCCACCAGTTGTTGAATTTGGAGCATGCACGATCACTTCCGCATTTAGCGTCAGTGGCCACCACACAATTTCCGGTGCAGTGCAATGTATGGAAATTGTGAGGAAATTAAGCACAAAAATAAATCTTGTGTTACAGGACGAACAATGTTGATACGATCCATCTTTACACTAAAGATATTTAAAGCTTCTAGAACTTATTACTTAGCTAATATACTAAAATGTTATGTTTACTAATGTACTGTATTATAATTAAATGTAATTATTTGTGATCGACAGTTTTTGACCAAAAAAAGTATCATTAATTTAGACTGATATGTTCCAAGAGCCCTGGAATGTTTTACTATTTAGGTTGCACGTTACATCCAGCAGATGGCGACAATTGAGAATTATTTATAGGTGAGTCATTCATGCAACTGATTTGTTTAGCAATACTGATTAATTTGGGACCGAAACACGAGGAGACTTGATCCTGCTTTGGTTTCGTTTGAAGTTTTTGTCGCTAGTGAAACAAAAACAGACAAAGTAACTGTCCGTATAGTGTCTAAAATGTAAGTTACTCAATGTTAACTTTTTATTTATCGAGCTGTTGTGTAAAAACAAGCAATATCTCATTCACAATCCTGCTGTGCTGTTGTTTGAATAGCAAACACTCTTGCTCGTGTGATGTTGCTCAAGTTCAATAGTCAAAACAGATTTTGATTTTGATTACTTAAAAAAAAAATTACATTAATGTGAAGCCATTGATTGAATTGTGCTCTAACAATATAAGTGGACTAATAATAATACACAAGAAACAATATTATAAAAAAATACATAGTCCGTATGTTCTCTTACATTTTTCTGTAGTGAAATGGAAATTTTAGAATTCATTATGAGAATTTTTGAAATGAATTAGATTTTTTCTGCTTCATTAAAGTCAATTTATAAAATCAAAATCAAATATATAAACCTTGATTGCACTTTAAGTCGCATTGGATGAAAGCATCTGTCAAATGCATAAACATCATGGAACTTGGAACATACATCATATACAACATGCACATCTGCCTGCTATTTGACGGCTCTGAAATAAAGACTTTCTCTTGTGACTGAGGGACGGTTACAAATTATGATTGATCAACCTCAAAGCCCTCCATTTTCTAACCTATTGAGTTTGATTTGCATCGCCCAGCTTTCATTCACAGCTGTGACCTATGTGGAAATGAGGGGATCAGCGATTAGCCAAGTGTCCACGGGATGTGGCCATCAGGCACTTCAGAAAGGATGCTATGGGCGAGCTTTTTGGGTTTGTTCAACGCATTGCCATTCATCACCTCTCATTACAGGTTCTAGCACCTGGTGACCCAGCGATTCAGTGCCACAGATACAGAACTCTTCATCCACCCCCATCTGTTCCGGTCCATTAGCCTGGGAGATGGGCCTGAGCCTGCGGTAAATGCTTTCCAGAATATTCTAATCTCACTCATCTCTGTGTCTCTCGTTGCAACGTACCAGCTACACCACAGAGATCCATTCCATCCCCATGACAACAGCGACAACATCCTCGCTTCCTGGTTCCAGATTCGGGTCTGTTTGCACATACTGTCATGAATGGTGGTGGTAATGCGCTTATAAGTCTGCAATACACCATAAAGCAAGAAGAAAAAGAAGAAGAAGACGCGTCACGCACCGGCTGTTGAGAACACGCTTAGGACGCTCTCAGGACAGTTCAGACATTGCGGTGAATCAGAGGTAAAAAACGATATAAATACTGTTCAGTTTCTTGCACAGACCGATCGTTTCATGTCTGTACACATCAATGTTTTGTCACGAGCCGCAGGGTTTAATTTGGTTTTGTTTGTGTATGTTTTTTGACTCTCAAAGCTGTGATTCCAATTCACTTCCATTATAAGACTGACAGACTGCAACGGTTTGAGTTAAAAATCTTTGTTTGTGTTCTACTGAAGAAACAAAAGTCACCTACATCTTGGATGCCCTGGGGGTAAGCAGATAAACAGATACAAAATTTCGTTTTTGGGTGAACTATCCCTTTAAATATTGCAATTTGGCAGATAATGCATTCTGCACCATTTTTGCACAGACATGACTGACTTGAAAGGGTATTTGCAACTATAACATTTTTAAATAATTTAACACAATATAAAAAAAACTATTAATAATTTAACACCAATACATTTTTATTTTGATGTTTTTAATAAAACAATGACATAAGTTTAGACATTGTCCATAGAATTATACATTGTTCAATAATATAATTTTTTTTTTCATTCAACTATTTAATTAGACGTTTTTTATATAAAAATGACAAGTTTAGACATTGCCAAAGAGTTGTACATTGTAATAAATGTATAAAATGAAATAAATTAAAAAGTAGAGTATTTTTTCAATATAACAATGCAATACAAATAAATATAAATAGTCTTAGTAATGTTATTTTAACTTAAATAAATTATCCTGTATATACTGTGAAGACAATTATTATCTGTATATTAATTCATTAATTATTCAGTTAGTTAGTCAATAACTAAGATAAACAAGTATACTGTATATTACAGTTAGGATGAGGCATCGTTGTTATAGTAGTTTTTTCTTTAATTTTGTCTGGCTCTGTCCTCAGTTGCTTCTGCAAGCACTCAGATACATTTTGTCATCCTCTGAGGAACATGCTCGATGATTCATCTCCCCTCATGGAAGGCAAACTCCTCAAATACATTCACACGCTTTTATCTATTAACAGAGAG
>NW_015505859.1:333617-370710 GCF_001515645.1 Sinocyclocheilus grahami
AAATTTTCTTTTTTGGGTGAACTATTCCTTTTATTACAAATGTCCTGACTTGGTCTAAAATGACTTTCAGAACAGCATGGGTGGAGAAAATAGTCCAACATGTTTCAGCCACTCCTCTTTAGCCACCTGTTTTGCTGCGAACGATGACCGCCACATGAGGTACCTATTTGGCTGTTTTCCTCCTGTTTTTCTCCTGTGAAGGCAGTCAACATAAAATCAAGTGACACTATTTTAATGCACATCCTTGATCTTATTGTGCATGATTCACTGGTGCATGAAATTCCAAATAGAAAAATTGTAATCTTTGTAATCTGTTTTCAAAATATAATAACTTGCTCTGCCTCTTAAATTACTTTTCAACACCCACTTTTTATGATTCAATTCTCAGTGGATAATTTTATATGAAAAACATTTATTAAACAAATATAAATTATGAAGATGTATGCCATAGGCTTTTAATGTTGACTTTAACATTGACATTATATTTTTCCATGTTTAAATGTAGACTATAAATTTTAAATATTTATTGTACAATTGTAATTCTTAAAATATCTAATGCAAAAGCACTCACCTATCACAGATCAGTTTAAACACAAGCTGTTGTGAAAACAAGATGTTTAGGTGGATTTCTAGGTGTTTAGGTCAGCAAAGTTTATAATCAATATTGTATCATTTTAGCAAAAAAAACTGTCCTGTCATGATTAATTTTTAAAGCTCTGCTTTTTATCCCATCAATCAAAATGTCACCATATCAGTGTAATCAAGCAGCAAATTTCATATTAGAAATTATGTGGAATTCCATTTGTGTGAAGAGAGCAAAAGGGATTAGCATGTGCTAATGATCGTTTGATGAGCGAAACAGGAAGAATTCAGGCCAAATCATTTGTGCTTGGCATTGGGCATGGACGCCAAGCACTAAAACTCAGATGCATATCATTCTAAAACAAGTACAAACGGCCAGTTAGGCCATCAGAACTACTAGAGAGAGCAGAAGAGACAGACTCAGAGGACCCTATAAAATAATAAGCGCTACATCAGTACAGTACATGCCACAAAATAATATCAGTATCTCGTCTTCAAGGTTGTAGTACTACTTTGAAGGAGTCCAAATCACTCACTCGCTCAGACTGCAACATCAGCTCGACTTCTGAAGGATCAGATGAGAGACAGTCCTTCAGGGTTTGAATGAAGAGAGAGAGAGCGAGAGTGCAATCTGCCTCACCGCTAGTATCAGATGACCTTCACTGTGCAAACATATCCATCTGTTGTGTCTGCATAAACGATGACAGACAGCCAAATAGTGCCTTATAATTAAGTAAAAATGAAGCAGACATCAAACACTTAACGATCCATCTACATTAATGTCTGTGCAGGCATTTACAAGATTTTACTAGCAAAAGCTCCTGAAGGACAGACACCCAGCCAAACATCTTTGAGCAGTAATAATGTATTGATTGTTTTTTAAAACAAGACAAAGTACAGGGCGATGTTTATAATTATATATTTGCCATATTTACTATCACAAACGGCTCACAAATGATGAATACAGTAATTATTTCACATCTCAGCTGACAGTCATAAGGGACTCTTTTTGAACAAACTCAGAGGACCCTATAAAATAATAAGCGCTACATCAGTACAGTACATGCCACAAAATAATATCAGTATCTCGTCTTCAAGGTTGTAGTACTACTTTGAAGGAGTCCAAATCACTCACTCGCTCAGACTGCAACATCAGCTCGACTTCTGAAGGATCAGATGAGAGACAGTCCTTCAGGGTTTGAATGAAGAGAGAGAGAGCGAGAGTGCAATCTGCCTCACCGCTAGTATCAGATGACCTTCACTGTGCAAACATATCCATCTGTTGTGTCTGCAAAGACGATGACAGACAGCCAAATAGTGCCTTATAATTAAGTAAAAATGAAGCAGACATCAAACACTTAACGATCCATCTACATTAATGTCTGTGCAGGCATTTACAAGATTTTACTAGCAAAAGCTCCTGAAGGACAGACACCCAGCCAAACATCTTTGAGCAGTAATAATGTATTGATTGTTTTTTAAAACAAGACAAAGTACAGGGCGATGTTTATAATGATATATTTGCCATATTTACTATCACAAACGGCTCACAAATGATGAATACAGTAATTATTTCACATCTCAGCTGACAGTCATAAGGGACTCTTTTTGAACAAAAGACTTTGACAGATGATTTCTGTCAAACAGAAATTCAACTGAATTACAATTTCTCAGTTCAGCAGAGCTGTCCCTCAAAGTTTAATACAAAGTGAATTGTCTTGGCAAGCCTGAAAAATCTTTTTTGCCTTCTCTAATTAGCCCAAAAATATTTTTGCGGCGCACATTGTCTTTAAACAACGGTAAAAACACCAAAGACCAAGAACAATGAAAAATGAAAGCCATGCTCATCTAAATGCTGTCATGAAAGGTTTCACTGTCATTAGGCAGACGTGATGGACGCTCCAGTCAGAGTTGGCAGGGCATTTTATGAAACATAACATATGACCTATAAATGGGTGCGTGTATTAATCAGAGGCTTATTAACAACATTTGGCCTTAGCTACGTATCGGATCCCTAAGCATTTTTGTCATATCCATAGGGGCGACATGAAAACATTACAAGAATAAATTTGTATAATTAATACAAATGCAGAAGAGTAGATTTTAAAGTAGATTGAAGCAGAGCGCTTAAGTGTGCAAAACTCTAGGGTGGTTGCTAGCGTAATTTTCTGTTGCTAAGGTGTTCTGACCAGCCAGTGCGCATGTGCAGTCCTGAGCGCAGGTCTCAGAACGCTGATTGTTTCTATAGCAACCGGGACTTCTAACAGCAGCTGCAGTGACACGATGACTTTACGGATTAGCTATTGGCTCTTTTATTAAGAAGGCAGGGCTTCCTTCAATACTGCACTCAGTATTGCATTTTCACTTGCATTTTCCCCATTCAAAACTATATGAGTGACACATCTTGGGTAGTCTTTGTATTCCAGCGATTGTTCAACCACTTGTAGCAAAACAAAAATCTGAAATGAAGATAATATATGAGGTAATTTAATGGTCATTTAAAGTATATATATGTAGACGTGGAGTCAAGGAAACTTTTATAATTTTAACTTTTTTTTTCTAGTTTCATCAAGCTAACCTCATTATTTGAGCTATCATTCAGTTTGAGGTATTAAAGTCAGTGGATTCCAAACAACATTGGACCCCATTCACTTTCATTGTATGGATAAAAACACCACTGAGACTATTTTTAAAACTATATTATTTTTTCTTCCACAGAAGGAAGTCATACAGTTTCGGAACCACATGAAGGTGAGTCAATGGTGAATTTTCATTTCTGGGTAAACTATCCCTTTAATTTTGTGACCACTAATAAGTGAATCCTAGACTAGATCAAATACAGAAGAACAAATCTGACAGCTGTAACTTAACAGGTAAAACTACAGGTTGTTTTTCCATAGCTGAAATGGTCTTCCTGATGCTTTGCATGAGATGTATTTGGTTTTAATGGAGACTGAGCTGCTGGGCTCAACACTGATCCAGAATGATTGACAGCCGTGTTAGCACTGCCCACCCGTCATTTACATTTATTTACTCCCATTATGCATGCCTGTCACTATGCATCAGGCTACAATCAATGCTGTGTGTGTTTGGTTGTTTGTGAGTGAGATTATTATGTGCAAGTATGCAAGTATGCATGCATGCATTTGTGGGTGTGGGTTTGTTAGTGAGTGTGTGCACACACATAGACACTACTTTATCATTGCACAAAAGAGCAACAGATGACTACTTCATTCAGTGGGAATGACCCAAGATTCAGTATGATGTCATCCACCTGCAGGTGGGTGGCATTGCATCACTCTTTAGGGCTGTAGATTCACGTCTTCTCCTATTATTGTCATTATTCCAGCACAGTGCACCGAGCCAAGCTTGCAAAGGCAGAAAACGTGTGTGTGTGTGTGTGTCTTTGTCTGAGTGTGTGAGTCAGAGCATGTGAGTGTGTCGAGACCATTCTAGCCGGCAGATGGGCACCCGGAAGGGCTTCATCTCTGGCCTCATTGGCTGCTCACATCACAGGCATGCTGGGATATAAATACACCTGAGCCAAGTTTCTCATCCTCAGACTGCTGCGAGAACAATTGTTGTTCTGCAAACCACGTTTTTGTGTCAGTATTAGTATTTCTAATGCGTGCGCTTCATAGAATAACAACAAATAAACCCAGTAATCCAGTTTGATTTCTCGTCTGAGGTTCATGTACATAATAAGCTCTAATCACAGATCAGTAGGATAAATAAAAAACCTAGAAATACCCAGGCATATGGTGTTTGCCTCAAGTTTATTAGACTGGATCTGCTTGCCTATAATTCTCCTGGAGTTTACAGCCCCTTGTTTTGCCTCCCATACTTATTGTTGAGTATGGAAAGCCTGGTGACACCTGGTCTGGGTGTTTGCTTGCTGGGGCAGAAATAATCAGCATGTTGTCAAGCTGAAGCAGGACTCAGCAGAAATATCAACATATTTGGTGTCAGACAGGCGACAAGACACATGCTGATCCCTTTAATTTCCTTTGTCTAGGGATCTTCTCGGTCTGAAAACCCCACAAAAAAAGATTAATTAATCGTATTTAATGTTTTTCAATTTTGATCTTTTGATTAATTTGATTAAATGTTTTTGTCTAAATACATTTAATATAGTTATTTTTTTTATTTAGTTAGCACATTCATTCTGGATAAATGTACTCAACAAATTAATTTGTAGTCTCATACAGTATATGCATTTATTTTTTCCAAAAGAGGACGATATCCTCTTCGTCATGCCTGGAGCTGATCCATGCTGGTCGCTAAGGAAATACATCAACTTCGCACTGTGGATCGCCGGATCGACTTTCACCGTGGACGAAGCGGAGTCCAGCCCGGGGTCATCACATGTGGTTGCCGCCAGCCTGCCGGCCGCACCGTTCTCAAGCCCGCCGGCCGCCGCTCACTCTAGCCCGCCGTTGTGAAAGAGAAACTACTTTGTTTGGTCTTCCAAAAGAGGACACAACTAGAAATCAGTGGTTAAGTTGTATTTACAACACTGTTCCAGAACAGCTCAACCTAAATATTTAGATATGTGCAGCGCATTTTATGGATGACTGTTTCCTGACCCTGGAAGAGTAGACTACAATACCGGCTGTTCTGACTCACAGTCTGTAAGTACGTTTTCATTTAAAGGATTTGCCACTGACGATTTACAAACGCGAGTTTTGAGCAGTGTAGAGTAGGGTTTGTTGTTTGTCATTTCTCCGATCACATGGTTTTATGTTTACACGGCGCGATGCGATGCAACGCAACGCGTAAAAAGACAGTATAAGTCATGATAATCAGTAAGTATGTCCCCACTGGATGCAACAAATGCCTAATTTATAATGGGTTTTAATGTTTTTGTCTCGTCGCTCCGGCCGGGACACAGCATCACAGTATGGTAGGGGCATAACATTTCCGTCACACGCTTGAGGTTTTCGGCCAATCACAATGCGCTGGATAGCTGGCCAATCACAGCACACCTCGCTTTTCAGACCGATGAGCTTTGTAAAAATCTACGCGTTTCAGAAAGGCGGGGCATAGGAGAAACAATAATGTACAGTATGTGTAAAAGAATGTTTTTTTAACCTTAAACCGCATAAACACATTTCATTACACCAAATACACAAAATAATGTTCTTTTTAGCAACATCATATGACCCCTTTAAGGAAAATACGCTGATTTTGTGCACTACTGAATTTTAAATGTCTTTGAGAGAAGTCTCTTATGATGGCCAGGGCTGCATTTATTTTAATAAAACGTAATGTTGTAACATTATAAATGTATGTATTGTCGCTTTTCATCAATTTAATGCATTCTTGCTGAAAAAGATGTGAATAAGTGTTCATCTCTCAAAAAAAAAAACATCATACTGGGCCCAAAATTTTAGTAAATTAAAAGTTAACCCTAAATAATCCAAGCATCGGGTTTCCATTTAATTATTTTTGTAAACCTGTTCTCTGTGAATACAATCTAAATAAGTAGTAGTAAATATGATTTTAATTGCACTTTAAAAGTGTGATTCTTTTGTTTAAAAATCCTGATGAGCCTGCCAATGGCATGAGTTTGGGGCGGGACTGTTTGTTTGCCTGACAAGTGGCAGACTGGAGTGAGTGTTTGAAATCATTATTTTTGTGAATCCGTTTGGAGCCACTACTGGCAGAAACACAAAACACACTTCATCTTTACAGAGGACTCCTGTTGAAAGTCCTTTGGTAACAAGAGCAATTGAAGGATTTGAAAGCCCAGGTAAAAGTCTTATGTAAATGACCTGGCAAGAAATTGCCACCCTGATCAGAAATGGCAAAATTACCTCCTTAGGCCCGAAACATACTCTATGCAAGTACGTGAGCACAAATGCTTCTAGCTCAATTTCATGCACCATTGAGTTCTGAAATATGTCAGAATGCAGTTTATAATGCAATACAAGTACACATTGCATTCACAGCTTTGCCTCAGAGGGTGCTATTGTGGCATTTAGCATTTGTGTAAACCGTGTGCTGCTATGGTCAGATTTCTCTTTCAAGAACAAACATAAAGTACGTACACTGGATCAGCGAGCTGGGAATACTTTGGCCATGCATTCACGTCTATTTTTGCTTGAGTGCTTCCTTGCATTTGTGACACTTCAGACAGTGTTCCCTTTGTACAGTATCCTTCAAGTGCAAAGAAATGCAGTGCATTCAGAACAGTAACTGAGCAGATAAAATGACAAAATAACCTTTTTTTTTTTTTTTTTGCAGTGATTTGAACACACTTTTTCCCCAGTGTCACAATAGCGCAGCTGTCAGACAGAGGCTGGTTAATATAGAGCAAGGACAGGAGAGAGAGATGGATAGAGAGAGATTATGAGGCGTGGTAAAGAGAGTAGAGGTCACTGATGGCTTTATTACTGTAGTGTAATAAGAAATCACCCGAATGGAAAGAGGACACCTGCCATTGGGCTCGTATAAAACCTTCACACACACTTTTTACAGGTTTAACAAGACTAGTGAGGAATTTTAACCAAAGTACGTTGCAGACATTTCATGAAGACCCTAAAGAATCATACCAACTTGTGGGAAATGGGCGTCTGATGTCAAAATGTCATAGCTGGATCTCCTGGCAAAAAACTAGTCTCAGCCTCAGACGTCACGCCCACGGACCGTTGGTTGAATGTCTGATGCATATGGCACACAAAATTGGAAACACTTCAGGAGTTTCAAAGTCGTCATCTGATTGGTTGAATTATGCAGGATTTCCAGGACACGTATGTCGCGTTCTTCAACGTTGCACCTGGAAACAAAGATGCCTTGTTGCCAACCCCCCTCATGTTATAAGAAAGCAGTTTGGAACTTTGATAATGAGCGTTTATCTGGATCAACCAAATGCTGGTTTTACACACCGGTCTGTTATTGTGGTGACATTTCCACGCCCCTAAACATGACGCGGTCCAAAACGAAACGTGATTGGTTGCTTTACATGTCAGTCATATGGCCTCTTGGGCTGACCTTGGCCATTCAAAGCGGCCAAGGTTCCCAGACCTTCTGCCATCAGTCTGAAGGTCTGACTACGCGAGACTAGGTGAAAACAAGCTAACTTCAATCATTTAGTTTGCTCCTTAAATCATACACGTTCATATTCATAATTAGATTCTTCAATCACATACTTCACCCCTGCATATAGCCGTAGAGCCACGTTTAAAGTACAGAAGAAAAGATCTGTCGCTGCTTCTATTTCCTCGTGACTTTAAGAATATTTACATTTATCTTGTTAAATTTTGATTTAAAATTTAAATTTCATTTTCTTGCAGCAAAAAGGAACACTGCGTTTGTCAAGTCATTACCTCTGTTTTTTAAAGGTCCCATATTGTCAAAACTGAAATTTCCTGGCTTTTTTCATGATAAATGAGGTCTAAGGGCTATGTAACTACCATATAAGTTTCAAAACAGTCAAGTAGTCAGGAAACTACATCATTACACAGGCTTCCGAACTAGGGTTGGGACGATGCCATCGTACATCGCTGATGGCTTAAAGACCATTTGATGAGGTGGTTGGTTGTCGCCTGTCGTCGCCGATTCGGGGTCTGAACTTGTAAGGCTGGAAAACATTTCCCTCAGCAGTGGCCATCATTAAAGGTGTCTGTTTTTTAAAGGTCCCATATTGTCAAAACTGAAATTTCCTGGCTTTTTTCATGATAAATGAGGTCTAAGGGCTATGTAACTACCATATAAGTTTCAAAACAGTCAAGTAGTCAGGAAACTACATCATTACATAGGCTTCCGAACTAGGGTTGGGACGATGCCATCGTACATCGCTGATGGCTTAAAGACCATTTGATGAGGTGGTTGGTTGTCGCCTGTCGTCGCCGATTCGGGGTCTGAACATGTAAGGCTGGAAAACATTTCCCTCAGCAGTGGCCATCATTAAAGGTGTTTCTATTTACAGGTGTTTCTATTTTTCTATTTGCCATAGCAGGCTACAGCATACATGACCCTAGTTACCTGTGGTTGGCCTGGCCATGCGTCACTCAGAAAACAACAGGCCAATCAGAAGAGAGGCTCATGAATATTAATTAGACAGGCCAAAATCGACCTGTTCAAAGCAGAGCTCCTGAGAAAGGAGCTGTAAAAATATACTTAGATGGTTTTTGGTACTTGTACTGCAAATATATATTCTTAAGGACATCAAAACCTAAAATAAAACTCCAGAAAGGTGTATAATATGTGACCTTTAAATTTAAAAATGAACATTTTGGGTGTAACAGTGACCTCTACAGGTCAAAAGAAGTAAATCACATCTGCTCAGTTTCAATGACTTTCAAATGAATGGAGACAAAAGGCTATTTTTAACATTTGAGTGCATCAAGGGTGAGATCAAACAGGAGGCACGCTTTGGGTCAAAAGAGTTAGCTAAGACCGATAACAGCGCAGACACCTGTCAATCAAAGAATCAGATCCATATGTGCAGAGAACACCTGCAGCCGCTATCTTTCAGTTCACCTGAGCAGAACTTTGGCTCTGTTCCAAAAATTGTTTGCTCATTTTTTATTGATACCTAGGTATTGAGTGTTATAGTTTTTTTTTCAGTGTTATAGTTATAATTGATATTTCTCTCACTTTTTTGGATTCTGACATTTTCTTTCATTTTTTCACTGAGAGTCTTTCATTGTATTGTGGGATTGTCTTTTCCATAAAAGATACATGTTACCTTAAAATCTGTCTAAATGTCTTCTGGAATAGCCTTTGCATTGGTAGTGCACTTACGATTCTTTAAAATGGTGCCTATGAAGACAGCTCAATACGTTTTGGATCAGTGTATTTTTCTTCCTTTGAGAGTCTGTGTTATGTGATACCAAGAATGTTTTGGATCAGAAATATGCTGCGAGTTTCCTTCATTTCTCAGTCTGTGGGAAGGTTTTTGGCATTTTACTGTTACTTTGGCATTTGACATCTTTGCTGACCCCCAAGACCTATTTTTCCCCTGAGCTGATGTCTGTATCATGGCAGTGTTGACTGATGGGAAAACTGAAACTGTTCAGCCTTATTTCTACATGACCTGAAGTGGGTTTGCTGTGATACCTGGATCTGGCGTGGCTGTATTGTGTGTGTGTGTGTGTGTGTGTGTGTGTCTCTCATAACTGAATAGCAAATTAAAGGAATAGTTCACCCAAAAATGAAAACTTTATTGCCCTCAGGACATCTAAGATGTAGATGCTGTTTCTTCATTGGAACAGATTTGGAGAAATGTAGCATTACATCACTTGCTCACCAATGGATCCTCTGCAGTGAATGGGTGCCGTCAGAATGAGAGTCCAAACAGCTGATAAAAACATCTCAATAATCCATCTATTAAAAAAAAAACTCCATCTATTAACGTTTAGTGAAAAGGTGTGTTTGTAAGAAACAAATCCATTGAGACATTTTTAACTTCAATCAATTTTTTTGGCTAAAATATCAGACCTCTGTAAATAATATTGCTTTCTCCAGTGAAAAAGTCATCTCATCTGAATCAGGGGAGAAATATGCACAGATCAAGCACTGTTTACAAGACAAAACAGTTCTAAAGAAATATATATGTAATATGTATGGATTTTTATGTGAGAGGACAACAGGGGATGGACTTTGTATTGTAGACACAATTGTAATGTAGACACATGCATTTTCTGTAAAGCTGCTTTGAAGCGCTATACAAATAAATTTGAATTGAATTGAATTGAACTTTCCACTGGAGGAAAAGTTATTATGGATTATTTTGGCCAGAAACAACGTTTTAAAGTTAAAATGCCATAATGACGGATTTCTTTCATATAAACAGAGCTTTTCACGTCACGAGATATTCATTGATGGACTCTTCTGGATTATTTGTAGGTTATTGTTCTTTAATCAGCTGTTTGTCTCTCAATCTTGACTCCCATTAATTGCAGAGCATCCATTGGTGAGCAAGTGATGTAATGCTATATTTCTCCAAATCTGTTCCTATGGAGAAACAAACTTATCTACATCTTGGATGGTCTGAGAGTGAGTACATTTTCAGCAAATGTTGAGTTTTGGGTGAACTATTCCTTTAGGTATAGTCATTCAACCGGCTTTGCCCTTTTTGGAGCTTTTTGTACAAATGCAAGTGACCTTTTATTGTATGGTAAAGAGCAGCATGAACAATCTTTCTGGCATCTTCTGTTGTGGTGTAATTCAAATGTCAAATTCAATATTTTTAGAATGCAGTGACTGACCAATCAGAATCAAGTAAGAACGACAGATAGAACGATAGTGATGGAACAATATCATTTCTGTAGTGTTGACAGCCACAGTACAGCTGCTTACTATAGATTTACATAGCTTTCCCACAGAGTATGATTTGCAAATGAGTCATACTAGCATGAGGGGAGGAGGAAGGGATGAAGAAGTCTCATCTGCAGTCCAGTTCAGCTACACCTCTCCATTTTTACAAATTTAATTCTGGCTCCATTTAAGTTTCAAGGAGTCATGCTTTACATTTTCATTTTATCTCCCTTTATCATTCCATCAGAACAAAAGCACTATTCCACTTGGTGAAACAATTTGATTCACCTGCAAGATACTTTTTTAAATATGTATGTAGGCCAGCAGTCTCTCTTTGGCAGGTCATTTGAAATCATCCACAAAATTCCTATCATCTCTCGCTCTTTCTCTGGCATGTGAAAAATCAATCCGAACATGGCACATTTTCAAGTGGTGCTCATTTTAGAGAAAAACACTTGCTTTAGGGAAAAAATAAAGGAATACATTCAGACGTTTGATACCAGTGTTCATGTTACTGATGATTATATAAACTACTAGATTTTTATATTCTCTGAAGGAAATGGTAGTGCTGTTTGCCATGCAGAACCAGTTGCAGTTGCTAAGGTTTCTTGCTTTGTTGCTAGGTTGTTATTTACTGTTCCCAAGTCAAAAGAGCCAATTTTAGGTCTCAGAGATGTGGCTCAAGTTCTTCCTTCAATAGCAAACATCCCTAATTTATTGCATTTGTCATGATAGCACACCATTTTTACTAATACCAAAATAAGTGCTCATTTAAATAATATTTTTCAATAAAATCTTTCACCATAATCTGAATAATGAAACTGCTTTACTGTAATACAGTTTGAGTTTGCTCACAAATGCTACTGGTGTTTAGTGTCATCTAGTGGAAAGATATCCACATTACAAAAATATTTAATGGTGACACAATACTAGACATACAAGAGGGCCGTCTAGGCCGTCTCCTTTTTTTATGTATTTACTTTTCTGTGCAAAACTTGTTACGTTCATGTAGGAGTAATTATATGGGATACGTTCAACTGAGCTGTAAACTCCAGTCTCATAATAACATGGTCCTCAAACAGCTAATTGCCGGTAATTTGAGCATTTATTGAAACCTTTTGTTGTCTCGCATTGACCTGAGCTACTGTGCTCGGTGGCTCTTGAAGTCGCATGTGTCTTGTGTGCATCCAGTAGATTTGTGGTTGCATGGTAAACTTGAAATGGTTATTACATGCATGTGATTCTCAGGAAATGATAAATGACTACTTTTTTGCTTAGTTTCATATCTGTTACTAATTGTGCTGCATTCTGTTTGAGGTCATCCAGATTAAAGATAGAAGGATTTGCCTTGGATATTTCATACCCTTTGTATTTCCTAACAGCATTCCTTGTGCTGTTGCCTCACATGCAGGTCATGAGTCCCAGTGTGGTCCCACTGGAGTCCAGCTGTTCTTCGGACTGTCTTTTTTTCCAGGAACCGACAGTGTCACACTCCATTACTGCAGGAACATTCATTAAAAACGGCTTGTTCGTTGATTCAGAACACTTTCGATGAATCAAAGTCAGACGTCAGAGCTTCAAGGGCAGAGAAAGAAACTCACAGGAGCTCAAAAACGGGAACATGAGGTGGTGGTGGTGATGAGAAATGGGCAGCGTTTTATGAGGAATGAGGGAGGTTTGGGTTATTTTGTAGATAAAACACTGGACCGTTTGGAAGAACTTAATCTCAGTAAACATGCAGCCCACTATGGAGGAGTTCGATTCAGAGGACTCTGGTGTTCAAGATGTGGGCCCTCAAATCAACGGGCTGGTGGTCCAGATCCTGGAGACGACGTCAGTGCTGCTGGTGCGAATCAGACAGAAGCTTCTGGAAATGGCTATTCTGATCTGTGTGATTCTGCTGGTGTTCTGGGTGGCTTTATTCCTCTATGGCAGTTTCTATTATTCCTTTATGCCCACCGCCAATTTCATCACACCTGTCTACTTTTACAGGTGAGGTGTTTACAGGTACCCAGCAGAAAACCTTAAATCTTAATCAGTTTTTCATCTTGTTTTTCAGTAAACAAGCTTTCTTGAAAAGCACAATTGTGTGTTTGTGTGTGTGTATGTGTGTGTGTGTGTGTTTAAAGCATAAACCTCATAAAAATCTTCTTAAAAGAAGAAAACACATTTTTCTTGTCCCAATCACAAAATCTTTATTCATGATTTAAGCATGAACCTCACAAAAATTATATGCATCGAACAAAAAAAAATCCTAAAAACAGGTCTTTTGTAAGTCGCTTTAAATAAAAGCGTCTGCTAAATGAATCAATGTTAATGTAATAATTTATGCAATTATGTCTCAAAAAAGACCCCAATAATCTCACATATCTGATTTAAGATGAGACAATGTATCAAACTGCTCAGATTTGCTAATTGTCTGCAATTAAAATCTCAACGTGAACTCAAACATTTTTCATTAAAAGCATCTGAACTATGCTATCCACATTTTATAATTTAACAGGTTTATATTCTAAATTTTTTATTTAAACATGTCAATCTTAAATAATAGTCAGAAAAATCTCATTTTTAATGGATTCGTTTATTGCACCTTTAGACATGTATCAAACTGCTCAGATTTGCTAATTGTCTGCAATTAAAATCTCAACGTGAACTCAAAACATTTTTCATTAAAAGCATCTGAACTATGCTATCCACATTTTATAATTTAACAGGTTTATATTCTAAATTTTTTATTTAAACATGTAAATCTTAAATAATAGTCAGAAAAATCTCATTTTTAATGGATTCGTTTATTGCACCTTTAGACAAAAAAAGGTTTACATATGTGTTTTGTTGAGTATTTATTTTAAACATTCCTTTTATGGCTCATATACTATGATATAGTAGAAAATGGATCTCATAGTCAAGGAAGAAAAAACTGCCCAACCTGAGCAAAATATGCAATTTGGTTGAGTTGTTGATATTTATATGGACAAAACGTAAGATGAAATTCTGATAGCTTGTAATGAAAAATCAATGAAAGCTTTATAACAGTAAATCAGACTAATTAAATACTGTAGATATCAGTTGTCACTCTATATCTCAATAATGTCTTAGTAAGATCATATTTAAATGCTTAGTTTTATAATCAAAGCACTGTAGTTTTTACTGTGGGGCAAAACATATAATGTAATGCAATACAGTGATGATTGAGAGATGAACAAATAAAAATTCCTCAAAAGCCTGATGGATCATATTTGATATTAAAATTATAATAATAAATAAGTAAATCTAAGTTGCTTTAGTCCAGTAAGTGTTCATCTTATAAATATATAAAAAAGAAGGTGTACAACATGACTTAAATACAGTCAAACTGAGAATCATTTTTAAAAGACACCACCTTGTCAGATGGTAACAGGCTGTAAAATATTGGGACTAATATCACAGAATCAGCCGACGTTCATCAGAGGTTTGACTGTGGTAGTTCTTGATGTTTGTCATCTGCTTGTTCATGTAGTATGTGTTTCTGATCAGCAGGACTGATTGTCCGTCTCCTCAACACTCTGTGTGTTATTTCCCTGTGGCTAATGTCTCTTTACTGAAAAATGGAAAACATCAGGTGACCATCCTTGATCTCATCCTTGCTTAGTTTCTTTATTTTAAAGTTCTTTCAGACTTATGATTTTTATGGTTATATTTTCTTGCTGAGTTTAGTATAGTATGTAAAACTGTGTACAGTATGCAATAAGTGTTTTGAATACTAGCATGTTGCATTGTTGTCAAATGACCTCACTACATGGCATGTTTATCTCTGCAATTGGTGTCCAGTTATGTTAGTAATAAACGCATATTTATTTAGCATCTATCCAATGTTGTGCAAAAATGACTTTTTGGTGGTCTGATCAAATAATTCATTTAAAATTATGTTAAAAATCAAGGTTGACCTCACTTTAGAGTTCTACATTGAAGTCAGGTTGCATACTGTACATATTGTGCAGTCATACAGAATATTTGTGGATAAAGAATATTTGCATACTATGCACAGTGGACATGCTTAAAAAATAATTTAAGTAGGATATTATTGCAATGCTGTTTTTTGCGTTTCTCTTTCCTGCCTACCACAGGTAATGACATACGATCAGCCCTATCAGATCACACTAGAGCTGGAAATGCCTGAGTCTCCAGCCAATCAGGAGCTGGGAATGTTCCCAGTGAAGATGACTCCCTATTCTAAAGCTGGTCAGATTGTTGACGTAACAGCCCATTCTGTAAGTACACAAATGAAGAGACATGTACGCATAAAAAGCATTTTATGTTAAAAGTGTACATCAAATGTTTGCTTTTTGATAGATTACTCTCAGTATCTGAAATGTAAATTATTCAACCAGTCGAATTCATTTAATACTTAACTTAAAAGGAATAGTTCACCCAAAAATGACATTTCTGTACACATTTACTCAACTGTACTCACATTATTCATGTCAAATGGCTTCAGGAGACTTGGAATATAACACACAAGTCATATGAACCACTTCTATGGTGCTTTTCAATACAATAGCCAGTCATACAGGTTCTGAACCACATAACAGAATTTTCATTTTCAGGCTGACTATCCTGTTAAGTTGCAAAATGTAGGTTCACCAAAGTGAGCTTTGTGATCTTTCTGAACCTGTTTAGAACATTTTGTTTTCACAATGCAGCTGTGGTATCTTGTCAGATCACCTCTCTCTCGCTTTCTCTCTCTCACTCTCTCTCTCAGGCAATGCTCCATTATCGCTCCTCTCTTCTTCAGGCTCTGGGCACAGTGGTCTTCTCCCCCATGCTGTTAACAGGAGCATCGGAGCAGAAACAGTCAGTCATAGTGGAGCTGTACTCTGAATTCAAAGATGATTCTGTGAGGGATAATTCTGAACACCCTAGCAACCACATAGCAACACACTAAAACCACTCAGAACACCTTAGCATTAGCAACCGCATAGAAACTCTAAAAACCACTCAGAATACATTTAGCAGTTAGTATAATTGTCTCTTTCTTTTCTTTGTCCAGTACAAACCCACTGTTGGAGCCGTCATTGAGATCCATTCCCAGCATATTCAGATCTACAGTGCTCATCTCTACATCTTCGCTCACTTTACAGGCATCAGGTTTGTGTTTGTGTATTCCTGTTTTTTTGCTGTGTTGCTTGAATATAGTCCTCACATTTTTCCATATGCTCCGTGTTTGAGATAATCAGCCCACTCAAGCATTCATCAAACTGATGATGATGTCTTTACGAATCTCTCTGATCTGCACAGGTACCTGCTGTATCACTTCCCCCTGATATCAGCACTGATCGGGGTGATGAGTAACTTTGCTTTCCTCAGTTTGATCATTGTTCTCAGCTTCCTGCAATTTAATCTAATCAGTCACAGGACTCCTGGAAAGGTGCATTTAAATATTCAATACACAAGACACTTGCCAAGGACATACTCTACAAAAGTATGTAAACATAAATGAGTGAGTGACGTGACATGTGGCCAAGTATGGTTTCCCATACTAGGAATTAGTGCATTTAACCCATCCAAAGTGCACACACCGTGAACACACACCCAGAGCAGTGGGCAGCCATTTATGCTGCGGCGCCCAGGGAGCAGTTGGGGGTTCGGTGCCTTGCTCAAGGGCACCTCAGTCATGGTATTGAAGGTGGGAGAGAGCACTGTACATTCACTCCCCCCACCTACAATTCCTGCCAGACCTGAGACTCGAACGCACAACCTTTGGCTTACGAGTCTGACTCTCTAACCATTAGGCCACGACTTCACTAGATATAAAACAGATGTGAATCATTGTAAATACGTAATCCATTAATCATTAATGAGGCATTTCAAACCTCAGTACTCAAGGGAGTACAAATGTAAGCTTGTTTTTGCCACAGAATAAAAAATAAAGATAATTGTGACTTTTTATCTCACAATTCAGCCTTTTTTCCTCATAATTGAGTTTATATCTCACAATTCAGAATTTTTTCCCATATATACTCAGAATATTGAGATATAAACTTGCAATTCTGAGAAAAAAGTTGCAATTACCTTTTTTATTTTTTTTATCCTTTGGTGGAAACAAGTGTCCATGCAAATGTCTGTACCAATAAGTTGTTTTATAATTTAGGCAGATAGCCTGTGTCAACTTGCTAACTTGCTCTCTTCAAACTGTTGCTCTGCCGTTACAGAAGCTGACCTGAAAAATAAAACTGATTCTAATGCCGCTCACCATTGTAAACTGATCAAATGTAATACTCATTTACTTTGTCTTATGAATTACACTTTAACAAATTTTTGGATTGCATTGTTTGAAATCTAGCTCGTGTGCTTGTGTTCACATACTTGCATTCAGAAAGTTTTGGGCATTCTAGTTTTGAAATAGTGGCTTTGTGTTTCTTCTGGGGGTGTGTCTGTGTTAACAACATGTTTCAGTGTTTTCCTTGCTTCAGGCTGTTAAGCTACAAGAGGAAAAGAATGAACAGGATGGCCTGAATGATCAGTCTGAACCCCAGGATGAAGGCAAGACAACAAGTGAAGTCTGGATTTATGCACCATAATTTTTAGACCATTTGCAACCAATGTAATAATAAAAAGGCTAAAATTTGAAACGTATCTCAAGGATGATCAGAAGAAATGGACAGCCCCTGAGTTAAATATATGAGTGTCACAGCAAAGGGTCTGAATACTTAGGACCATGTGATATTTCAGTTTTTCTTTTTTAATAAATCTGCAAAAATGTCAACAATTCTGTGTTTTTCTGTCAATATGGGGTGCTGTGTGTACATTAATGAGGAAAAAAAAATTACTTAAATGATTTTAGCAAATGGCTGCAATATAACAAAGAGGGAAAAATGTAAGGGGGTCTGAATACTTTCCGTACCCACTGTATATATATATATATATACTATATATATGAAAAGCTAGTTTAGGAGATAAATGTTGTTCCAAACCTGTATGACTTTGTTTCTTCTTTAGAGCACAAAAGAAGATGAACAAATGGGAACATTTTTCAAAATATCTTGTTTTGTGTTCCACACACGTCAGTGAGTAAATGACAGAATTTTAATTTTTGGTTTAACTAGCCCATTTACCACTTGCTAAACTAGGTTTTCCTAGCTTGATGTTTTTTGTTTGTTTTGTTTTTTTGATGTGCATTGATCATATTTCTTTATGCAGCCACTACAACACATTTGTTGAATCCCCCTATTATTACAGAAAATGTTGATGCCATGGAGTGCAATTCAGTGGAGGTGGAAGAATCCATTCCAGACATGGGAGTGGAGGAGAGTGACGATGACTCCAGAGAACTTGCTGAAGATGAACCTACCTGTGAGGCTGGGGATGGAGAAATGATTTTGAAGCACAGGCATTTATCACAGGGCATGTTAAAGTCATCTCAAGCGTTAACAGGCACCATAGATAAAACTTACTACCGTGTTGGTGTCTGTTCAAGCTGCTAGAGAGGGAATGGAGCCGTCTGCTAAATGAGGGTAAAGGTTATGAAAAGCAAAGGCCACCCGCTGGACTTCATAGATTTGGTCAAAATGTCCTTGTTTTAAAAATATGAACTTCATGCTAACCCTAATCTCTTGTATCATTATTGTAAAAATAATCAAGACAACCACAAATATACAGTATGGTAACCATTTACTGTATTGACATAACCTATATATCCAAAACTGACCTTTCTAGACATATCCTTTGTTGTTGTTATTATTATATTCCACAACACTGAAAATGGTGAGACTGTGCCAATAAATAGCCAAAGGAGGAGAGTGTAATTTGTTTGTGGTTTATGTCTGGAAAATAACTATTAATTTGCATTCATTTACATGTATTCCACTTTTCAAAATGCAGAGACAACTAAGTTATGTTGTAAGAAAAGGAGCTAAAGGATATGACTTTACTGAAAGTTATTTATGGACATTTATAATTATGACTTTAACATGGAAAAAAAACTTAATTTGAAAAATAAATAGAATAAAATATACATTTTAAATATTTATACATCATGATATTGGCTGTACTGTTTTTATAATGATTGTATAAATGAAATACTGTATAATAGTAGAGAGATTTAATAAGACTCAAAATTAAATGACAATTTGGGGCAAGATGTATATCCACCATCCAAGTAAAAGTTTAATATATATATAATATTTTGATATCATTTTTTGAATCTAGTTTACTGTAAATGGTATAACATGGTGATAGCAACACCACAGTCATTAAGTTCAATTCCTGGGAAATTTGCATGCTGATAAAATTAATCCATCAAAACATCTACCAACATCTACCAACATCTACCATCCATGACGTGTTTGCCAGAGTCAGTCTGCTGAGTTCTCGACACGAGAGTGTGGGCTAGCCGTAAGCCAACCTCCGAAAGAACTCATTGTCAAATATGTTGTGGAAAACCATGATGTCACATTATGCAAAGCACTGTCGGAAAACGTTGACAGCTAGACTTTAAACTGGCGTTGAGTCTTTGACGCTGAACTGCTGGTGGGTTCAGCTTAACACACAGGAGTGATGAAAGATTGGCAAGTCGGGTACGTGGGAGTTGGTGCTTTTCCCCCTACAAATAATTGTTTTGAACTTTGTTCCACTTCGCATATGTGGGCTATTTCCTGGACAAGATAAAGCTTATCTATTTTTAATTGTATCTATTTCTATAGGCAAGTACCAGAGTCTGCAGTATTTTTTAGACCGAGGCTTTATATATGTCCAGGAAATCCCCCCATGATGTGCCTTTTTTAATAATAATACTTTATTAATAAGATATTGAAGATTGTATTATGTTGTTAAGATGTCATCTGTCTATTATTCTGTTTGCTTTAGGTATGATTTATCAAATAACGATTTTGTTTATCCTCTCAGATTCTCTTCTTCTAGAGCTCAAAATAACAAAACAGGAGTTTCATCCATTTCTGATGAGAATTTTCCTCCAAGCGGCTTCATGAAAGACTTGGATTCTCCTCCAGAAAGAATGAGCATATTGTCAGAGAAGAAGAGCAATGGAAGTGATGGCGAGAGCATCAGAGATGCCATAGAAGAAAGGATTTTTGATTTCTCACCATCCTCGATCAATCAAAGTAATCATATCAAGAAAACAGGCTTCAGAGCCAGACCTAAACTGGCTTCTGCTCACGCCGTCCTTTCATCCAAGCTAGAAGATCCAACAGAAATGCAGACAAATGCATGTGAGGAACCAGAGGTTATGAAACCTGAACCTCTGGAACGTGTTTGCATGGATCCCCTACCAATACCTGCTGGAGAAACAACCAAGGACGAAGACGTGGAAGAGCAGAAAGTGAAAGAGAGGGTGATGGCAGGTGAAAATCTTGTTGAAGAGGGTTCAAATGTGGCATTGAATGCAGCAACTAGGAAAAGCCTGTGGAGCAGCAAGATCGAACCGAGGGAAAGACTGAAGGAAGGGATGCGGGAAAGGCTGGGAGCAAGTGTGGAGAGTATCGATGAGAGTAACAAGGGAGATTTCAGCAACAAACGACTGCACAGGAAGAAGAGTTGGGGCTCAAGACAGAGAAACACACAAACGCTTGTGTCATCACAGGATGGAGAACATTATATGGAGGGAAGTGTGGAGAAAGATGGTGAGGAAGAATTAGTTCCACACCCTGTTCTCTCTCGGGTTCTCTTTCACTCCTCAGCTTCATCCTCCTCTTCCTTCAACAACTCCTCAGCAGAAAGTGATGAGGTTTTCAGTGAAAATGAGGACACTGACACCCGGAGGCAGACCATGAAGAAGGTGAGTGGAACTCTGGGAAGGCTTAGAAAGCACTAAGCATTTTATCTAGATTCTGCAGAATCTCTCAGGACCAGTAAACTGGTATCAGGTTCAGTCTGACCTGTGGACTTAACAGAAGCGTTCTCTATTTTTTCGGTGCACTGAAATGTATCAGACAATTTGCATTATTCTGAAAGTGTACCCATAACATTGCGTATTTGAATAAGCTATTTGCATAGTACTGTAGACCACGACAGGGATAGAGTAGCACGTTACTGTCACATTTGCAATATTCCCAAAACAAATTCAACTTATCTTCAAATATCATACTTGATGAAAATATGCAATATACCCCAACGTCTGTGCGTCTGAACAGTTTCACAATGGATAGGGTATAACCATCAAGACTATTTTATTAACAATGGTGGAAAATGAAATCCAAAAAATTGTTTTTAAGGTACTGTTAGATAACTGCCACTAAATGACTCCCATTTATTTCCCAGTGTCGATCTTGGAGAACCTTTCTGACCATGATGCAGTGGTCCAAACGTACACAAAGCTCATGGATCCAGCTAGCGGGTCACCAAGGTACATAGCTGAGGCTTTTAACCATACCTTAACTTTCTATCAAAATACATCATGTTATAGATGTAAAATAGATTTGAACATTTCTTTTGTATCTTCCGTCCATGAGCAGTATTTTGAAGACAGAAAATGAGTTTTGAATGCTCTGTCTAGGTAACGTGAGGCTGAGTGAGGGTGGCGAGGTGCTGAAGAGGTTTTGCGAGGTTGAGGCCATCTGTCTGCAGGTCCTCATGTCTGATGCGCTCTGTCAGTTTGTGCCTCATTATTTCGGGCACATCAGTCAGGACGGAGAGCGATACATCCGTCTAGAGGATCTGCTTAGCGGGCTCAAAAATCCTGTCATCATGGACTGCAAAATGGGTGTGCGGTAGGAAGGAACCCAATAGTTTACCTCTAACACTGATTCATTTTTGACTTAATATTTTCAGTTTTAACTCATTATTCCCTTAAGTCAAAGTGAGAGAAAATACTTTAAAATGATGGAATTTGTGGGTATGTTTTATAAAATAGTGCAAGACTTAATATCAGTGTTGCACAAATGTTCCAATTAGTGATTTTCTGGAACTGAAAATTTGGCTATATGAAAATTTGATTTTCAGTTTCAGTGTTTCTGTAAAAATTCGTTTCAGTGCATTTCTAGTTCTAGTAGTGCATTTTAATTTGCTACTCTACATTACATTGACCTTATATTTGAACAATAATGCAGTACCATCTGAACCTATGGCATTACTTGCAGGACATACCAAGAGGAGGAGATAAGTAAGGCCCGGAGCAACGCCATTGTGCGCTCTGATATGTATCAAAAGATGGTCAAAATAGATCCGGCAGCTCCCACTGCAGAAGAACATGCACAAAGAGGTGTAACCAAGCTGCGTTACCTGCAGTGGAGGGATGACAGCAGTTCCACCTCGTCACTGGGCTTCCGCATTGAAGGCATAGTGGTACGAAACATGAGGCTAAAGGCCCGGTCACACCAAGAATGACAGCTACACTCTTAAAAATAAAGGTGCTTCATGATGCCATAGAAGAACCTTTTTGTCTAAATGGTTCCATAAAGAACCTTTAACATCTGAAGAACCTTTCTGTTTCACAAAAGGTTCTTTGTGGCGAAAGAAGGTTCTTCAGATTATAAAAAGGTAAGAAAGAGATGGTTCTTTAAAGAACCTTTGACTGAATGGTTCTTTGTGGAACCAAAAATGGTTCTTCTATGGCATCGCTTGAAGAACCTTTTGAAGCACCTTTATTTTTAAGAGTGTATAAAAATAACTATACAAGCACATGCTGCAGTTCTGCTGACTGCTGTTTTAAATTCTCAACCTCTTTAAAGCGGGATGGATTCTTATTGGCTGTTGATGCTTTTTATTATTCATCAAGCTGGAAAAAAGGCATTGAGGAAATGATTCCAACGATATTGTTCTATTATACCATTATCATTATTTGTGTGTTGTAGACGCTGCTATTCTTTTCCCATTTTTAAAACTATATCACTATAGTTATTGTCTTTGGTGTGAATGGGCCTTGAAGAATTTACTGGCCATTTATATAGATTTTTTTTCCCACCATGTTTTTTTTCCAGATGAGAAATGGTAAAGTATTACGAGACTTTTACAAGTCACGCACAGAAGCTCAAGTGACAGAAACACTGTTAACCTTCACCAGGAGGCAGGTTCACATTCTAGTGAGTGCACAGCATTTCATGCTTACAGTTTGCCAATTATTTTATTCTCAAAATCTCACACAGATATAAATATTTATGTCAACATTCAAAAACAACTTCATCTCTGAAACAACCTTCCTTTCTGGCCCTCTTATTTTCCAAATAAATAAAACACCTGGTGATTCAATTAGTTCCTAATAGATCAAATTAAACCCACATATCCCATGTTTGTATATTTTGTTTTACTCTGAAATATGTCACATTGTTGAAGTAAATCGGGTTGTGAATGGAGATTCAAGCAGTATGCTTATGACTATTATACACAAAATATGCCTGCTTGACAATATAATTGGAATATATAAAAATAAAAATAATTGCAGTTCATCCCAATTACAATACCCTCCATTGTCACTTTGTGTATCTCAGGAGGCCTACGAATCCAGATTACAGGCACTGAACAAAGCACTCAAGGAGTCAAACTTTTTCAACAGACATGAGGTTAGTGCAAAGCTTTAAACTTGTCACCATTAGCTGATGGTTTCAGTTTTCTTCAATACTACAATATGTTCAGTTTGAAGCCTTAAAATCAGAATTGCCATTTTGGGCTGTGGAATTTCTGGTGAGAGACTTGTTCTACAATATAAATTACGCACATTTACCTCAAACATAAAATTTAAAGCTGTACAGCTCAGTTTTCATCTCAGAACACATTTTACAGGAATGTTGTTTACACACTGCCTCTGAATAAACATCTTCTCAACTTCTCACAGATCATAGGCAGCTCTTTACTTTTCGTCCACGACTGCAGCGGCAAAGCAAACATATGGATGATAGATTTTGGAAAGACCATCCCAACCCCAGAGGATGTCCAGCTGAGGCATGATGTTCCGTGGGTGGAGGGAAACAGGGAAGATGGGTACCTCATCGGACTGACCTCACTCATCACTCTGCTGGGGGAAGCCATCAAGCAAGCAGAGGAGCAAAGATGAGAGTGACCTCATATATACTCACTTATACAGATGATTTCATGTTGGATCTATCAATCGACAACCGTACTGTCTTTTGGGCATTATACATCTTTACAGTTAACAGTATTAATAAAGCACTTGAGTTGCTATGGTTTTCGCAAATGTTCTTGTTGAATTTGTTATTATTTTTTTTACAAATAAAAGTTTGTCTATTAAATGTTTAATATGCTGAAAGTATTGCTTCACTTGTGTATTTTTTGTTAGATTTCCAGCTAATGTTCAAATGTTTACAGAGTAAATTCACAAATTTAAAGGGACAGATCACCCAAAAATGAAAATAGTTTTTCAGTTTTTCAAAATGAAAATGTATTCACCCTCAAGTTGTTCCAAACCTGTATGAGTACATTTCTTCTGTTGAACACAAAAGAGGATATTTTGAAGAATGGTAACTAAACAGTTGGTTATTGCTATTGACTTCCATAGAACAACCTCTCCCCTTTTTTTTCTTTCCCTTTAATAAGCATCACTATTGTTCATATTTTGCTACAGACATGCAAAATACCTCAAACTGTGCAGCTTGTTGAGGAGAGATAAGTTATTAATTTTCCAAACATTTGGACATAAGATTTTCACCTAGCAGAAAACTTTTTTTTTACACCGATCCATATCTAGTGACCAGAGTAGCATTGACACTTGAAAGCAGGCTCTTTTTAAATGATTAAGTCAGCAACCACCTACAACACCCTAGCTATGTGCTAAAAACACTAAAAACCATTAGAAACCATGGCAACTGGCCACAACACAAACAAATCATAGACAATTTAAAAACCTAGTTCTAAAATGGACCACTTTTTAAATGTAAATGCTTAAAAAAGATGGTTAGTTTATTAAATAAATGAATTATATTATATATTTAAAAATGTCTAATTTATAGAATGGTTAAAAGATTCAACTACCTTGCTTGCTTGCGGATCCGTGCAAGACTGTGTGTTTTTGCTCTTGCCTGTGTTACATATGCACGCTCTTGTTTTCAACGCAAGATGAAGCACATTCGCACGTGCATCAGTTGCACGTGGTCACTGCAAGATGCGAGTCGGTGCAAGATGATGACTCGATACCGGGCATGGTACCCTAACCTGTCTGTGATATCACGGGTTTGCTCTAGTTCCTCAGGTACAAAGTTAACATGATTTATGTCCGATTAAAAACAAATATTGGTTTAGGATCTTGCGAAACAGGACTGAGCAAAAGTTGCACACTGCATGACATTAAGGCGGACTGATTGACAGGTTTGATCATGGTCAGCTGCTCATATTTACATTTTCATTATATCATAACGAGGTTTTATTACTATCAACCCTTTAGCTCGTCAACATTAGGAATTTGGTGCAAAAGAAGCATATGATGAAGATGAGTGTCTCTACCCTGTTAGTGTTCAATGCAAATACTGATAATTCATGATGAATCTGGGTCAATTTAAACCGAAAATGCCGACTGAACAGAACACATTTTAAAATGGCAGTACGTGGAGGAACGTGTTTCTGGGAGTGTTTCTTGTTTCAAATGTTATGTTGACATTTGAAATCACCAAAACAAGCACGCCCCTACCCCAAAAGGGTCTCGCCCCTATTTTGATAGCTCCGCCCCACACATACGTACGCAAACCAGGCAACGATTAGTTCTGTGAAACAAAGCAAAACCAATGTTACGCCGTGTCTACACCAGACAAAACACTATGGAACTCATTATAATCAGTGATGCTGTCTACACCATAGATATATATACATATCCATGGTCTACACTGGATGCGGCACGACACGACAAACCCCCGACCGAAAACTGCTGCTGCGTTCTATTTATGACGTATTGACACAATTTTCAATGTTCGCTTTGGTGTTACTCACCTATCGAGAAGAAACAAAGCAACCTCGGCGTCCGATCGCAGGCCTTCTGCTCCTTGAGTTCTCTTCAGCGCTGGAAAACTGATCCGATATTTACATGGGTCCTACTTCTTGCCTTATTGCCTTAAGCCTTCTTTGTTCCGCAGATGTTTTCCTCTGGTTTTTTATCCGCCATCTCTATCTTTCTGTCGCTCGGCTCGGCTAATGTCCGTCCTGTGCACTGAACGCTCTCTCCTCCACATCATGAGTGGACACGCCCCTTACTGCTGATTGGCTACAAGTTTGTTTTGCTACTCGCCCCGAATCAGTTTTTTAAGTGTTTTTGAAAAATCGCTTACCCCACCTTTAACTTAATGACTGTTGATGCACTATGGGTATTGTAGTTCTGTATGTTGTTTTAAAGGGGTCCTATTATGCTCTTTTACAAAGTCTTGATTTTGTTTTGGGGGTGTACTAGAAACTTCGAAAAACACATTATTTTTCACATATTTACATTATTACAACACCTCTCCCCCTTTTGTTGTTGATATGGACTACGTTGACGACAGTGATGTAGTAATGTACACTGCGAAGTACCTGATGAGAAAACAGATTTGATCATCTGATTTTCACCAGTAAGAAAAAAGTGTTTTAAAGCTTGTTGTTTTGCAGAACATCACAGTTATATATGACATGAGAATAAAACCTGAAGTTAGGAAGAACTTTTTAAGGAAAATATATTTTCGTAATGATTTTTTTTCTTCTCAAACCTTGTCTGTGATGTAAAAACACCCCTGGCCAAATGCCCCCAGAGGGTATCACTTCCCACTTTGATAATTACTGTAGTTACCATGTTCTGAACATCACATCCTTTCTTTCCCCCAGATGTAATCTATCTAGGTGGTTGGATAAAAACATTTGGACTTTATATCTAAAAATTACCTCAACTTAGCACCAGCAAGCTTGTTAGCTAGACAGTTAGCATCAGCTAACAATATTTACTTATTTTCAGTGTGGTTATGAATAAACATTCATATCTGTCTACTCGGCTAGATAATCCAAACAATATAAAAATGTATACTGTTGATAAACAATATAAAAACAGACGTCACATAGGGCTAAATATGTAGCATTTTAATAAAACTGTTAACTTTAACTGTTAACGGGGAATATGAACGTGCATGAGTTATTTTATTTAATCTGTGTTATTTTAATGTGTCGGGGGTTTTTTTACCTAAAATAGAGACACATTTATTGATGTGTCTGCATTCAAGCATTTCAGTGGGCTTAAATAGATCACCCTTTACAGCAGATTTAGTTCACAAACAACTGTGACATTAGTAACTTACTTTTAGCAGCATCAGTCTCGACCGCGGTTCTTACTTGTGAATTCAGTTCACTGGAGACTCGCACTAAACGGTTCATTTGAATCAGTGAGTTGTCGACTCGAAAACAGCTGCAGTCGGTTCATTCTAATTCGTCAATGAATCGTTTTGTGCGATTTGCGAACCGATTTAAAAGGTTCATTGAAAAGAATCAGTTCGTTCTTGAATCAGACACCTCTTCTGCGTCTCGGAGCACGACGGAGTAACGATAAGTTTTATGAAATGTAGTGAAGTAAAAAGTACGATCTTATGCTTTGGAATGTAGTGAAGTAAAAGTAAAAGTTACTCAAAATAAAACGACTCCAGTAAAGTACAGATACTTGAAAAATGTACTTAAGTACAGTAACGAAGTAAAGCTACTCCGTTACTGTCCACCACTGAAACCCGGGTGATTGTAACCACTCTAAATTCGTCTCCGATATAGTGATAACACTCGTTGCCTTCTCTAGTGCAGCTCAACCAGGTCTCATCCCATTCGTCTGTATTTGTGATATCACAAATCCCGGAAAATATGCGTTGTATTAGGGCTGCACGATTATGACAAAAATTATAATTGTCGATTATTCCCTTGAAATTGTAATTGCGATTATTACAATTTACACTAGATTATGTTTATACCATTGTTTGAAGCAACTGTATGCCATATTTTGATATGAAAATAAACAAGCTGAAAACACTAACTGAGAAACTTGTATTGCTTTTCTATTGTATTAAGCCTCAAATGTCAATTATACATTGGATTGGTTTCTTCTTTAAATAAAAAATATATGCATGGTATTAGCCTATACAGACTAACTAAAGTTGAAAAAGTGAAAAAGCATAATAGGACCCCTTTAAGGATGGGTAGTCCTAATTCTTGACGACATGACCCTGAAAGTAGTTCATCATATTCTGCTATTCATTACTACTCTGCATATTCCCTAAAAATTCTCACATTCCCATTTGCTTTAAATAATTATATTTAACTAAATAAAATCCCAGTAGTTCAGTAGTTATTATGGCGGACACTACTTGTGCACACAATCCATGAACAGCAACAATCTGTGATGCTTGAATCTTCTCCTGCCCTTCCCTTAGATCCGAGTGGCTCTGCTGTAGTGAGAGAGGTGTGGAGCACTGAAAGCTCTTTCACAGGTAAAACTACACCTTGATGCTATCAGAGCTGAGTTGAATGTACTGTATATGTATATATACCCAAAAATATAAGATAAGAAATTAAGAATTAGGACAATTTAAAGTTACTGTAAGACAATTAAATGTGTGTCCATGTATGTGCACTTAAAACAAAAATAAATAAGCAATATATGATAATCATCTTCTACAGTAATTTTAGATTATTTATTAGATTGTTTTTATGTGTACTTTGTTATACAGTAAGATAATTTAACCAAAAACTATGAACTAATTTATACAGAGATATGGCTAGAATATCATTCCATTCCTCCTTGGTCTGGTGTTGTTGAGTCTTTTTCATTCTGTTTCATGTCTTCTTTATGCATTAGTTCAAGTGAAGATTTAATTTTTTAGAATAACAAGCACTTGCAAATATCCTTAACAAATAACAAGCAAATGTAATATTGCTTTTGCAAACAAATGCAAAAGTTCATGACCTTCATTGTTAAAGTTTTGCATGACTTCTCATTTAAATATTAATATGGAGAATATTGATTTTTAACTTCGCATATCTGTTGTATTAATAATTTCTTTATTAAACCAAAAATATATAGACTTATTAAATATATTATTAAGTGGTGTGCTACATTCAAGACATTTTTCATTTTCGTTGTCAAAACCTGTTTCATCAGGCTGAGCCAGAGGTGTTTTTTTTTGTTTGTTTTTTTGACAATTTGCATGTTTTGTATATTGAACACTAAACTGATAAGACAAAAATATATAGACTTATTAAATATATTATTAAGTGGTGTGCTACATTCAAGACATTTTTCATTTTCGTTGTCAAAACCTGTTTCATCAGGCTGAGCCAGAGGTGTTTTTTTTGTTTGTTTGTTTTTTTGACAATTTGCATGTTTTGTATATTGAACACTAAACTGATAAGCACATCTTATCAAATGTATGGTGGCATACTGCCATTTATGAAAAACCTGATATTTGTGAAGCGTGTTTGTGTTTCAGATCATGATGGCCGCTGGTTGGGGGTCCGTCAAGCTTTGGGGGTCCATCAAGGCTAGCCTACACAGGGATTCAGTTCGCGTTCCGCATCGAGGTGCAGCCCCAGGGCGGTTTAGGCCGGGACCCCACGGCAGGTTTCAGGACGGCAGTGTTGATGTGTCTGTGATGGGTAGTCAGTAAAAGAGATTGTAAGTGATGTTGCAAATGATTCAACGTCATAAATAAAGATTGTATCTATGTAAGGAATATTTCATATAATTCCCAGTCCATGTTATGTTTTTCCTGCAGTATTCCATATGGATGTTCCAGTCGGAGAGAAGAGGAGCGGATGGACAAGATTGGAGGGGGAAACACACAGAGATTCAGAGCAGAAAATGCAGAGAGAGGAGGGGAAAATTGGTTTAAAATTACAGTAAGAGTTATTCCTGTTAAAACTATTCCTAAAGGAATATTTCACCCAGAAATGACAATTTGCAGAAAATCTACTTGCCCTCAGGCCATTGAAGATGTAGATGGGTTTGCTTCTTTATTGGAACAGATTTGGACAAATTCAGCATTACATCACTTGCTCACCAGTGGATCCTCTACAGTGAATGGGTGCCGTCAGAATGAGAGTCCAAACAGCTGATAAAAACATCACAATAATCCACAAGTAATCCACACCACTCCAGTCCATCAATTAATGTCTTGTGAAGTGAAAAGCTGTGTGTTTGTAATAAATCCATCATTAAGGTATTTTAACTGTTGCTTCCAGGTAAAATACTTGTCCGACTCCATAATAACAAATGTAATTATATTTGCTTAGAATATAAAAACATATTTGTTTAGAACTGTTTTAAACTGTTTAAACTTGTAAATGGTGCTTGATCAGTGCATATTTCTAAAGCAATATAGAGCTAGAGTTTCGTATCCATATTTTGGCCAGAAGTGCAGTTTACAGTTAAAACGCCAGCTTTTCACTTCACAAGACATTAATCGATGGGCTGGAGTCATGTGGATTATTGTGATGTTTTATTCAGCTGTTTGGAATCAGCTGTTTTGGATACTATATAATTCAGTGTCTAACGTCAATTGTTTGGTTATCGACAATCTTCAGAATATCTTATTTTGTGTTCAACAGAAGAAAGAAACTCATACAGGTTTAAAAATATATATATTTTTTTGGTTGAATTAAGACTTTTACTCAAGTAATATTCTAAACGGTTACTTCAACTTCTACCAAAGTCATTTTCTGGTAAGATATCTGTACTTTTACTTAAGTATGGCTTTCAGGTACTTTATACACCACTGTCAGTTGTTAATATCATTATTTTAATGTTTCTGCTGTGGTTGCATTTATTAAAACTTAACTGTTTTTATTTTTATATTTTATTATTATTTTATGGGGGGAAAAGGGTTGGGAACCACTGCAAAAAACAACACACAGTTATCAAGACATAGTCTAGATTAATTACTAGCTTTTTTATTACTTTTTCTAGTTTGATATCTTCTTGTGGATTAATCAGTCTGTTGTGGAGCTTAAAGGGTTAAAGTATGTGATATTTATTGTACTTAAGTACGAAAAGTATTTTTTAAATCTTAAACATACTTAAGTATTGAAAGTAAAAGTACAAGTAAATGCAAAATGGAAAAGAAGCAAATAAATATATTTATTAAAAAAAATTCCACACAGCTTGAGTAGCAAGATTGTGTTCAGTTTTAACTCTTTCTTCCATTTTGTATTTTTTTGGTAAAAATAAGAAGCACTTCATCCGGTACGTTCATTCCAACATAAGAAAACATTTCTGGAATCTGCATCTGAAATAGTATTTAGATGTATTTACACAGTTTAATGTATCTCAGAGGGGACATGGATGCATTTACACTGCACTTACAGATGCATAAATTATGTTTTGTTTTTAACATGAAACGTTAAAAACTGATATTTGAAATTATTTAAAAACATGAAAAAATAGTCAAAATGTGAAATTAAAACCGCCAGTAGGTGTTAGCAAGTGACTGTTAATGAGTGAGTCACTGAGATTCAACCGATTCATTCAAACGACTGATTCATTCAGAAACAAAGCATTTGACTGTGTTAATGTGTGAATCACTGAATTATTTATTCAACCGATTCGTTCAAAAAGCTGATTCGTTTTCAATTATCAATCAATTCAACTATTTTTGTTGGCAAAATTGAGCAAAAACAAGCAATATTATGTCTAAAATGTAAGTCACTTGCTAACTTTACTGAACTTGTATAAAATTATTATTAAATTAGTTATGCTGATATCTGCAGAAAAACGGTACTCTTTGTGTGATATAGATTAAGTTAGCTATATTAAATTATCTAAATATAAAAAGCATACAGAAGCATTTTTGCCGTCTACAATTTAGAATGCCTTACATTTTGAATTTTAATAGACTAATAAATCAACGTGTGTGCACTCTGAGTCTGAGTGTGTGATTTGGTGATATACTTGATAATGTCAGATCGCACATCATTAAAACAACACTTATCATATTATCGCAGATATACTGTATATCGCACACCCCAAACTCAACTTGAGTGGAAAATGAAATTGACCGCAGTTGTGCGAGCACTTGTTTGCACATGAGCAAAGGTGTTTTTTAGGAGTCTAACTTGCAGACGCCAGACCACTGATTCGTCAAACCTGCTTTCCTGCAGTCCATGTTCTTCTGACTTTATTTTGTAGTAAGTAACAAATATGCTTCGGGGAAATGTATCGGAGTAAAAGTATACATTTTAATTAGGAAATGTAGTGGAGTAAAAGTAAAAGTTGCCTGAAATATAAAAACTCAAGTAAAGTACAGATACGCCTAAAAATACTTAAGTATTGTAATGAAGTATTATTACTTTGTTACATTACACCACTGACAACTGATTTTAAATGAACAAAAAATGTTGTTTGGGTGTTGCATAACATGTTATCTAATAACATGGATTACATGTTAAAATAAAGTTTTGACAAAAAATTGACCTTTTTCACACTTCTGTGTTCGAAAAGCGGAAGCTTCGAATAGTTGTGTATAATAACTTCCCCTGTAACCTGTATGTATAGCAATGCCCATGTTGTTGTGATTTACTGATGTACAATTCACAGGTGTTTCATCAAAACATATTAACCACAGTTTACAATCATTAATCGGGTACAATGAAACAAAGGAAAATTTTATATTAAAAATGTAAGACAGGCTAAATGAAAATGTAAATCCACTGTCTGACAGCAGGTGGCGGTTATGGAACAGCAGAAATAGAGCTGTTTCCTCAGCGACATCTGTAAACAAAGCAGCGCTGCACTGATAAACACTGCTTTAGTCAGTATACGGAGGGATGTTGAAAAGAAAATACCATTGAAACTTTTCTGAAGACAGTCAGTTCCTCTCAGAGATACATTCATATAATTCCTCCAAAGTTCATATAATTTCCCTCAGCTCTCTGCTGTAAAACCTTTCAGTGCCTTCCACCATATTTTCACACAAAACTAAATCTACATTGCATGCTTTGTGAGATTGCTGCTATCTTTGCTTACTGTCTGACAGCATTTACTGTCAGTTTTTTGAAATTGTGGTAATCAAATACTGTTTTAATGATAATTGAAATATTAAACAATACTATCCGTCAGGATCCGTCCCTATTTGAAACTCTAAAACTAGAGTGATCTAGAGTGACCCCTAGTGAGGATTGCACACGCCCCCCATTCCTATAACCCCAACCCCCACCCCAAATGTTGGGAAGCACTGGTTTATTGCATCTGAAATATTTACTTTTATTTTACAGATCCCATATGGAAAAATTTATGATAAGAAATGGCTTCTAACATCACTACAGAATCTCTGCCCCATTGCGTTTATTCCATTATACGTAAGTGACTGTGATGATTTAGTCAGTTTAGCTGAACCACATTGTTTGTCCTCATAAACTGTCAAGAAACTCCAGGTCATAATTCACCCCAAAATTAAAAGAAAATTTTAATAATTATTGCTTAATATTTTGTTGCAGAAAATGAAGCCTGTTCTTAGGACCATTATTATTTTCTGCCATTATTTTAATGACTATAAAGAACATTTAACACAGAAAATTTATTTATTTATTTTTTTTTTTTAAATAAAAGTTAATATTCTTTTCTTTTAATCTTGAGGTGATATATAAATGCATACTCACAAAGACATGAGTTAACCTTTTAACTAACTTGTCATTGAATTGTTAAATCACTGAATCACCAGTACATTATTGTCAACTGATATGTTACATCTATGTCTGGCTGTGTCTCTCTGTGTTTTTGTCTAGTACTCCACAGAGGGACATAAAGTTTATTTTTGTCTGGAGGATGCTGCTGCTGCCAGTGCTCTGTTCAAACTCACACGAAGAGTCACGGACAGTGAAGGGAACAGAGTACGGTGCCGTTTCATCTATAATAAAACATCTCGTTCTCATTACTGTTTTCTGTCTTGTAAACTGGGCTGACATGTTTCTTGTTCTCCAGGTGGTTGTGTTTATGAACTGTTGTTCCAGTCCCCCTTTCCTCCAAAGCGAGCTGAAGCCACAAGATCTGGAGCGTTTAAAGGTTTGACCTACAGCTGCTTCTTGTTGCTGTAACACTTGTGATCTACAGGTGGCAGCTGTTGCATTTAACTGTTGCTGTTCTTTTTTGTGAAGCATTGCATGTCCAAACGCTTTGATGGTTCCCAGAAGTCTCTCGATCTGAACAGCATCCATATTGATCCAGGTAAAACTATACTGTTTGAATAACCAAAACCATGACACTGCACAAAGTCCCAAGTCAAGATTACCAGTTACCCATTTGTCAGAAATTTAATTGAGAGCTTTTCAAAATGATTTTTTTTTTTTTTTTTACTCTTTTCCATCAGACTTGGTTTCCTGTAATATTGAGATGATCTTAAATCGAAAAAAACTGCGTGCAAGCTGTGATCAAAATCATACAGGAGAATATCCCAGAGGTAAGACTTAAGAGTTTGTTCAGATCATTAACCTAAACATAAGTAATAGTGATTGTAACCTTAGCTGAATGAAATCCAGTAGTAGCTTTTTACTCATTTTGGGTGCTGATTTCAAAAGTAGTGTCTGTTTTACTTGAACATGTCACACTTTCTGACAAAATTTTGTAGCATTTTTGCTTTCAACAATCGTTTGTAACGTGAAGAAGTCTTGCATTATTCCACAATCACTAAAAAAACTGCCATAAAGACATGATTCCTGTCCTTTCCCTCCGAGCCACATTACAACTATTTGTTCAGTTCTCAGCCCATTTTCATGTGTATTAATAATTCTAACACATTATTTTATGCTTAATCCTGGTTTTAAAGTTAGGATTATGGTCACTGACAAAAGAAAATGCATTGTATTTTTCTACATCTGTGAGTGTTTTATTACATCCAAACAGCGACAGAAATGACAGATTTTGTGATAAGGCTTATTTATAAACTTGTGTTTATGTAAATTTATTTGACTGTTACGACCTCTAGGGGTTAGCCGTAACAGAAAAAGGATTTTAATTCACACCAGAGAGATGCCAAATAAACCATTTTATTTGCTTTACACGGGAGTATCTTCAGGGGCAGACAAGGCCAAAACAATAAAAAAAAATAACCTCAAACAGAAATAAAAACAAAATACAGACCAACTTCCCTACCTCCCTCAACCAAAAACAAAGTGAAAAAAAGATACCTAAATAAAATGGCGTCTAACCCCCTACGTCCCTTACTTTGGCAAACTAGTATTTACAAGAATATTTTCAAAGTTATTTACAAAGTTTCCAGGCGTACACACAGCAGAATCAGAATCCAAATCGTAGTCAAGACAAGCAATGTTCAGATAAACCAGGGTTTCAGAATTTGATCTTACAAGAATAAACACTAAACAGATTCAATACACTCAGAATATCTCTCTCTCTCTGGTACGACACTTTTTCACAACCCTACAACAAACGACGGCGATACATACAATAGCAAGAAACAGTTAATCAGAACGTTAGCGCAACACCAGATGAGTGTTTGGGGCGGTCCTTATATCTGGATAGGGTGTCCCCATCACCAATCACCATCTTCAGCTGGTTAACAGAGGCCACACCCATCTGGAACACAAACATGTCGACACACGAGCAGAGAGATCGAATACATACCAAAACAGTACACAGATGCATAGACTATCTTAAAAGTCATAACACGACTTTAAATTGAGTATTTGAACACACCTTTTCACTCCTTTGCAGACTGTAAGTTAATTGATGCACTTTGAAGAAATTTGACTGCTTTTTTATTTAGATAAGTACATTAAAGCTGATGCATGCTGTATATAATTTGAAAAATCTTCATTCTTATTTTGTGAAACAACCCACTGTAAAAAAAATTCCGTAAAATTTACGGTAAAAAACCGGCAGCTGTGGTTGCCGGAATTTTACCGTAAAAAATACTGTAGAAACGTTTTAGGTTTTACGGTTTTAACATAAATTTACAGTTAAATACCATAATTTCATTAACTGATATGATGTTAACATACCAACCTCATTGAAGTACTGAAATCTGTTTTGTACATTTGTAATACACTGACAACCACCCAATGCAGGTGGTGATGAGAAAGTCACATGATGAACCAAAGCCCATCACAAGCAGCTTTTAAATAATAACATATATAAAAGGTGCACAGTGTCATTCACACAAACACTAAACACCATCATGGTAACACACATGAAACTGAAATAATGCAATAAACATTCATTTAACAACATTAGGTGTAACACACAACCCTAATATACAAAACTGATAAGAAAAAACTAAGAAGAAACAGTTATTTCAACAAAAAAACATCAAATTTGAAATGTAATGCAGGGAATTCTGGGAATGTCAATTTACGGTTATTCACTGTAAATTATACGGTATTTTTCACTTTTTCACAAAATTAATGTCCAATACAGTTTTTCACCGTATATAGTAGGGGAATTTACCGTTAACCATTTCACAGGTTTTTACTGTAGCATTTTTACTGTCTTTTACCATTAAATTCACTGTAATTTTTTACAGTGTGTACATGATGGAATGTTTTTATTGATATTTTTGAACTCATCAATTGAGCATTATCAATATGGAAATATTAGGCCTTTCTCTTTTTTTTTTGCTTTTTTTTTTCAAGACACAGGACTACATTATCTTGACATTCAAGCATTCCGCTGAATAATGTTATAGCATAGTAACTTTAAGATCCATGATGGTTTACTGTGGTCATTTGAAAAGTGTGTTAAAGGAAGGGTATTCATGACCTGTTTCCTCCGTCTGGTAGCACTGAAGAATAAATCTAGTAACGTCATCTAATCCAGCAAAGTTCAGCCACAATGTCTGGACAAAAATAGGAAATCAAAACATCCAGCTGGTGGAAACATTAAACTATGCAGTTTTATTTCTAGGGTAAACAGCTGTGGGTAGGCCACACTCAGACACTGATTCCAGGAAACACTTTTGTTATTTATCTTATTAACACATTCATGATAGTAGATGAAAGAATATAGTTGTTGATCAGCAATAGTGTCACATGTGGTTCTATAATCAAGAATTAAAATGAAAGCAAAGGGCAACTGTTAACACGGACGAACTGACTTTCAGGAGGGTCAGAAGATAGATTCATGCTTGATCTGTAGTGCCATCTTAGGATTTGATATGTGTGATTTGGAATATGGCATCAGTAATTTCCTAATCAGGTTTCTGTTGGAGTGTGATGTTTAGAAATATGATATTATATAAGTTTAGATATTTAAACGTTTTGTTTTGTTTTTGAAATGTATTCTAGTTGGAATGCTCATGATTAATTGCAAAATTCAGAAAATTCTAAAATAATTTACTAACCCTCATGTTGTTTCAAAACGTTGTCTTTCTCTTCT
>NW_015505859.1:370720-373582 GCF_001515645.1 Sinocyclocheilus grahami
TTTACAGTCTTTTACCATTAAATTCACTGTAATTTTTTACAGTGTGTACATGATGGAATGTTTTTATTGATATTTTTGAACTCATCAATTGAGCATTATCAATATGGAAATATTAGGCCTTTCTCTTTTTTTTTTTGCTTTTTTTTCAAGACACAGGACTACATTATCTTGGCATTCAAGCATTCCGCTGAATAATGTTATAGCATACCTTTAGTATAGTAACTTTAAGATCCATGATGGTTTACTGTGGTCATTTGAAAAGTGTGTTAAAGGAAGGGTATTCATTGCTTCATGACCTGTTTCCTCCGTCTGGTAGCACTGAAGAATAAATTTAGTAACGTCATCTAATCCAGCAAAGTTCAGCCACAATGTCTGGACAAAAATAGGAAATCAAAACATCCAGCTGATGGAAACATTAAACTATGCAGTTTTATTTCTAGGGTAAACAGCTGTGGGTAGGCCACACTCAGACACTGATTCCAGGAAACACTTTTGTTATTTATCTTATTAACACATTCATGATAGTAGATGAAAGAATATAGCTGTTGATCAGCAATAGTGTCACATGTGGTTCTATAATCAAGAATTAAAATGAAAGCAAAGGGCAACTGTTAACACAGACGAACTGACTTTCAGGAGGGTCAGAAGATAGATTCATGCTTGATCTGTAGTGCCATTTTAGGATTTGATATGTGTGATTTGGAATATGGCATCAGTCATTTCCTAATCAGGTTTCTGTTGGAGTGTGATGTTTAGAAATATGATATTATATAAGTTTAGATATTTAAACGTTTTGTTTTGTTTTTGAAATGTATTCTAGTTGGAATGCTCATGATTAATTGCAAAATTCAGAAAATTCTAAAATCATTTACTAACCCTCATGTTGTTTCAAAACGTTGTCTTTCTCTTCTCTGTAGAATGCAAAAAGAGATTATTGACAGAATATTGACAATCTTTTCCATAAAGTTGATTCATATGACTTTTGTCCTATATTTCTGAAGTCTTCTGAAATCATACAATAACTTAGTATAAGGCAGGGATTCACAGACTTTTTGGTCAGTCGAACCCCTTTGGCCTAAAATATTTTTTTTGAAAAATACCATATTTTTTATATTTTTAAATAAATGTTAATATAAATAATGATTGTTTTTATTTTAATTTAACTTTACGATTTGATCCTTCTTTGTAAAAAAAAAAAATTATAATAATTAAGAGTTTGAAGTAACATCTCTCTTTCTTTGATCCGTCTTAGTTGTTGTGTTTGAATCTGAGTAACAACAAGCTGTGTAAGCTGAATGACATTGCAGAACTTGTGAACACAACCCCTAACCTGCAGTCACAAAACCTGTCTCATAATGAGGTGAGAGATGCTCAAGCCACTGCTTCTGTACCGAGTACCGAGACTTGCTACTGCCAATACATTCACAACATGCTGCTGTGAGCATGTAAGAAATATTGCTGCTGCAAATATAACATATATGAAATAACCCCCATATAGCATACATTAATCACCTCGTAGCAGATCTATACAGGTGGAGCTGGGGAAGGTGGAGGGTTTCTGAAGCAAGTTGCAACTGCTACGGCAAGCACTAGTCATATATTTGAATGTTGAGCAGCGAGCTCATTGGCCACTGATACAGGAGAGAACCAATCAGCTGTGCCATGTGATAATGATGTCATTAGGTCAGATTGAGTTAGACCTATCGGACTGCGCCATCTAGAGTTTCATGCCAGAACTCTGTATTTGTCTGAATAAATTGTGGTGTTTCTGTCTTTCAAATGGCACTCTGTTCATTTGTTGTAAGTGTATTCACATGTGCAAGTGTGTGATGGACTGACATTTCCAGAATTTCATTTCATTTTCTTTCTTCCTTCTCTCCAAATCACAGTGGCAGCTGCATCCTGTGTTGATTCTGGGGCTTTCCAAACCATTCCTCTTGTTTCTTTCCTCCATAAAGCAGCATTGCTATGCATGAAGTTGATCCCAGCCTTAAAATAATAATTATTTAATAATCTTTTTTTTTTAAATGTAGGTTGTTTTTCAAGACAGTTTAAGTTTAAATAAAAAATATCACTTTTTTTCTTCTATAACAAGACATCTACAGGAAATAGTATGGTGGCATTTCAAGGGAAATCAGTCCACATTTAATTGCTGTAAAATGTAGTAAATGTTGTTTGCTCATGTTCATCTTTTCCCGTCCCTGTGTTCCTACTCCAATCAGAGTGCTGTTTTTGGCCAGGAAGGCTGGATAGCCAATGACTGGTAAGATCCCACTCTCTGTCTGCAGAGAGCCTACAATGAAGAAGGAAGTTGATGGGAAATGCTCCTGAAAACAGGAATAAATTTATCCTACTAGAAAAAAAAATGAGAATAAAAAATGAGGTTTGTTTATGTCTATGTGGGAAGTCGGTACAGGTGTAAAGGCGACTCTGTTTTGGAGCTGCTGGGATCAGTTTCATTGTATTACTGTTTCTCTCATTACTAACTTTATTTTAAAGGGGTCATATGATGTTGCTAAAAAGAACATTATTTTGTGTATTTGGTGCAATGAAATGTGTTTATGTGGTTTAAGGTTAAAAAAACGCATTATTTTCCACATACTGTACATTATTGTTTCTCCTCTATGCCCCACCTTTCTGAAACGTGTCGATTTTTACAAAGCTCATTGGTCTGAAAAGCGAGGTGTGCTCTGATTGGCCAGCTATCCAGTGCGTTGTGATTGGCCGAATACCTCAAGCGTGTGATGGAAATGTTACGCCCCTTACCATATTGTGATGCCGTGTCCAGCCAGAGCGACGAGACAAAAACATTAAAACCCATTTTAAACAAGGCATTTGTTGCATCCAGTGGGGACATAATTA
>NW_015505859.1:374060-376148 GCF_001515645.1 Sinocyclocheilus grahami
GGAGGGTTTCTGAAGCAAGTTGCAACTGCTACGGCAAGCACTAGTCATTTATTTGAATGTTGAGCAGCGATCTCATTGGCCACTGATACAGGAGAGAACCAATCAGCTGTGCCATGTGATAATGATGTCATTAGGTCAGATTGAGTTAGACCTATCGGACTGCGCCATCTAGAGTTTCATGCCAGAACTCTGTATTTGTCTGAATAAATTGTGGTGTTTCTGTCTTTCAAATGGCACTCTGTTCATTTGTTGTAAGTGTATTCACATGTGCAAGTGTGTGATGGACTGACATTTCCAGAATTTCATTTCATTGTCTTTCTTCCTTCTCTCCAAATCACAGTGGCAGCTGCATCCTGTGTTGATTCTGGGGCTTTCCAAACCATTCCTCTTGTTTCTTTCCTCCATAAAGCAGCATTGCTATGCATGAAGTTGATCCCAACCTTAAAATAATAATTATTTAATAATCTTTTTTTTTTTAAATGTAGGTTGTTTTTCAAGACAGTTTAAGTTTAAATAAAAAATATCACTTTTTTCTTCTATAACAAGACATCTACAGGAAATAGTATGGTGGCATTTCAAGGGAAATCAGTCCACATTTAATTGCTGTAAAATGTAGTAAATGTTGTTTGCTCATGTTCATCTTTTCCCGTCCCTGTGTTCCTACTCCAATCAGAGTGCTGTTTTTGGCCAGGAAGGCTGGATAGCCAATGACTGGTAAGATCCCACTCTCTGTCTGCAGAGAGCCTACAATGAAGAAGGAAGTTGATGGGAAATGCTCCTGAAAACAGGAATAAATTTATCCTACTAGAAAAAAAAATGAGAATAAAAAATGAGGTTTGTTTATGTCTATGTGGGAAGTCGGTACAGGTGTAAAGGCGACTCTGTTTTGGAGCTGCTGGGATCAGTTTCATTGTATTACTGTTTCTCTCATTACTAACTTTATTTTAAAGGGGTCATATGATGTTGCTAAAAAGAACATTATTTTGTGTATTTGGTGCAATGAAATGTGTTTATGTGGTTTAAGGTTAAAAAAACGCATTATTTTCCACATACTGTACATTATTGTTTCTCCTCTATGCCCCACCTTTCTGAAACGTGTCGATTTTTACAAAGCTCATTGGTCTGAAAAGCGAGGTGTGCTCTGATTGGCCAGCTATCCAGTGCGTTGTGATTGGCCGAATACCTAAAGCGTGTGATGGAAATGTTACGCCCCTTACCATATTGTGATGCCGTGTCCAGCCAGAGCGACGAGACAAAAAACAAGTAGAAGGACTCCAAAGCTGGGTAAGATCTTGAATAGGTATAAGAATTGAATAAGAACTTGAATAAGAACTCCATAGGTAAGGGACCAAATATTTGTTTTAAAGGGGTCATATGATGTTGCTTAAAAAAAAAATTTTTTTAAAAGAGAACATTGTGTATTTGGTGTAATGAAATGGGTTTATGCAGTTTTAAAAAATAAAAACTTTCCCCACATACTGTACATTGTTTCTCCTCTATGCCCCACCTTTCTGAAACGCCTAGATTTTTACAAACCTCATTGGTCTGAAAAGCGAGGTGTCCTGTGATTGGCCAGCCATCCAGTGCGTTGTGATTGGCTGAATACCTCAAGCGTGTGACAGAAATGTTATGCCCCTTACAATATTTTGATGTCGTGTCCCGGCCGGAGCAAAGAGACATTAAAACCCATTTTAAACAAGGCATTTGTTGCATCCAGTGGGGACATAATTTTGGATTATAAAGACATATACTGTCTTTTTATGCGTTGCGTTGCATCGTGCCGCGTAAACAAAAAATCCATGTCTGCAATTGTGTTCGGAGAAACAACAAGCGCTACTCTACACTGCTCAAAATTCGCGTTTGAATCATCAGTGGCAAATTCTTTAAATATGAAAACGTACTTACAGTCTGTGAGTCAGAACAGCCGGCATTGTAGTCTATTCTACCAGGACCAGAAAACAGTCCTCCATAAAATGCGCTGGACACATCTGAATATTTGGGTTGAACTGTTCTGGAACAGTGTTGTAAATGCAACTTAACCACTGATTTCTAGTTGTGTCCTCTTTTGGAAGACCAAACAAAGTAGTT
>NW_015505859.1:376450-392744 GCF_001515645.1 Sinocyclocheilus grahami
CATTATTTTCCACATACTGTACATTATTGTTTCTCCTCTATGCCCCACCTTTCTGAAACGTGTCGATTTTTACAAAGCTCATTGGTCTGAAAAGCGAGGTGTGCTCTGATTGGCCAGCTATCCAGTGCGTTGTGATTGGCCGAATACCTAAAGCGTGTGATGGAAATGTTACGCCCCTTACCATATTGTGATGCCGTGTCCAGCCAGAGCGACGAGACAAAAACATTAAAACCCATTTTAAACAAGGCATTTGTTGCATCCAGTGGGGACATAATTATGGATTATAAAGACATATACTGTCTTTTTATGCGTTGCGTTGCATCGTGCCGCGTAAACAAAAAATCCATGTCTGCAATTGTGTTCGGAGAAACAACAAGCGCTACTCTACACTGCTCAAAATTCGCGTTTGAATCATCAGTGGCAAATTCTTTAAATATGAAAACGTACTTACAGTCTGTGAGTCAGAACAGCCGGCATTGTAGTCTATTCTACCAGGACCAGAAAACAGTCCTCCATAAAATGCGCTGGACACATCTGAATATTTGGGTTGAACTGTTCTGGAACAGTGTTGTAAATACAGCTTAACCACAGATTTCTAGTCGTGTCCTCTTTTGGAAGGTCAAACAAAGCAGTGTCGCTTACACACTGAAACACACAGCGTCTTCACCACATGGCGGCGTCGGCAACAACAATACTACAGCGAGAATCAAAGTTACGCCTTCTTTCTTTGCGTTAACATTTGGGTGGCGTTATGCAAATCTTCCCACACAGTGACGTAGACATGTGGGGGCGTGTTAGAACAAGCCATTTTAGGTTGGTGTGTGTAACGGAGCTGACAAGACGTGAGACGTGCGGATCCATGTGCAAGCTTTTATTAAAGCAGAAGAGGTCAGAAACACAGGCAGGGTCGAACAATGGCAAACAGGTATATGGCGGGCAAGACACAAGAATAATCCTAGCGCTAGCGTAGGTCAACGATCGGCGAACAGAATCAAAAGGGCGAGACTAGAGGGGATAAATCCAGGAAAACAGGCAAAGATCAGAAACCGGGAAAACAGACAAGGAAAGACTAGGCTGGGCTGGGCTGGGAAACTAACGAGGGCTCTGTAAAGTAGCTATCACTGCTTGCGATAAGCGCATACAATACTTGGCAGAGAATGGTTGTTTGAGTGAGTGTTAAATAGTGAGTGAGTAATATAAAACAGCTGTGTGCAATCAGTGCTGTGTGCAATCAGTGTTGTGTGCGATCAGTGCAATGAATAATGGGATATGTAGTCCGGGATGATATGCAACAGTTTGTGTAGTGCAAGAGTCAATGTAATGGAAAGGGTGACCTCTGATGGTAAGCAGACGGAAGTTCATGGACCGGATTCATGACAGTGTGGTTGACTCTTAACTTTTATAAAGAATATCTCTTTGGATTTGAGACTTTAGTCTTTGCAACTTTACAGATATTTTTTATGCACCAAGAGCTTGTAACACTCTTGGTGCATAAAAGAAAGGAAAACTTGAAATTGCAAGATATGACCCCTTTAATGGCTATGTTAAGCTGGGTTTCATTGGCTGTTTTTCTCCTTTTTGATGGATATTAGGGCATCAATGCCAAGACTATTTCAAGCTGAATGCACAGCCTTTCAAAGTATTTTTTGTCCAGTGTCTGCACTATTTCTCTTCAGAAGTTCCTTTTGTTCAGTGCAAAAATTCAAGAATTCAACCATTCAAGGTGCAAGTGTGACCCATGCATACTCTTCTCTCAGATGAAGACGAATGGCGGGCCGGGTTTGGCCCATGCGCCGCCAATTGAATAGCCCTGCTTTATCTGATAACCTATTGAGTCGATAACCTACTGCAGTCATCAATTTTGCTTAAATACACTCATCTGCACTCATAAATGTACAATAAAGTCACAGCATCCAACACAAAAGATTTTTTTTTTACTGAACTTGCATTGCTTTCATTAACAAAGTCATTTGAGAACTTGTCTGTCTGTTGAAGTAAAAATACTTTCTCTTATTCTAGTTTAATTTTCAGAGAATGTTTCCGTAAGCCATTTCTAGGTGAAAGATTATTATTTTCTTGTGATAATAGTGTGTTTTGTACATGTTGGGGTGTAGGTGAGTGGCAGCAGTGGGAAATTTGCGTTTAAAATCTAAAAACTGAACCAGTCCACCCAGAGCGAGTGTTGCAAATTGGGTTAAAATTATTTATTCTATAATGAACCTGGCACAATATTGTTTCAAATGATTTTATATCACATTTCCGAGATCATTTGTTGTATTTGCATACACAATAAATAAAAACTAGGAGAAATGACTTGGGAGTGCACAGGTGATTGTGGTGAGTGTGGCTGCTGTAATGATCAGGTGCATCACTGTTTTCCTCTTGTCTTGTCTTGTGACAGTGCTGTTCGGGAGCGATTTCCCAGGCTTCTTAGACAGTTTTTTTATTTTTCAATAATGTTTTGAATTAACAGGACTCAATGTACGGTACAATTATTAGTGTTTGTCAGAAATAAAGTCAGTCAATCATTTATTTGGTCAAGGACAGGAAGCCTGATTCCAGGCTGGCTGCCAAAAGAACGCATTGCTAATGTGTCATTGGGCACTTTCCCAACTGTAATACAGAAATTTAAAGTTAAGAAATCAAAATTGATCCTATTTACCTGTGCATAATTAAGCAGTGCATGTCATTTTAGAGAAACAATCTTTGTATTTATAATTATCGTCAAAATGTGATCGCTTGTTGTTGCAGTGATTCAGATGTGTGTGTTACTTCTGTAGGACAGTCATGTGCTTCCACCTCCAATCTGCTTTGAAGAGGAAACATGCACAAACATCCCTCCATGCAAGGTAACCTATAGGAGTCTGCATTAACCTGAAGAGTGTTAATGTGAAGTTTTTGACTGGATGTGTCTGTGTAACTAATTCAGGGCACTTTGTATCGAATGAAATCCAGGGTCTCATTCAGCGTTTTCTGCAACAGTAAGTGTAGAACAGGTTTTGTCATCTTTTATATTCTGTAAAGCATGCTTTTGTCAGTAGCAATGTGTGTTTGTGTTTGTTTTGTGGCAGTTATTACTGTGTGTATGACTCTGGGGACAGACAGCCGTTGCTGGAGGCGTATCATGAGGGTGCCTGCTTCTCTCTCAGCCTGCCATCCATAAACCATCCCTCCAGGTAAAACACCACTCATATCTGATGGCATTCTGCTGTCTTTGATAAGCCATTATCTTGGTTTATATATATATACCTATAACAAAGCGCACAGCAAAATGTGTCTAAACTAAACTTTAACTAACTACAATTATAATGAAACTGAAAATATATATTAAAAAACTGATTCAAAATAATAGTATAATGTCATAATGTAAAAAAAAAAAAAAACTTGTCCTTAAAGTAGGCTCTTTTTTTGTTACGTTACATAACTATACATTAAAACTATCATATTTATGATTTTTTTTATTTTTGGGATGAATTGTGACCTAGATTTTTGTGAAATTAATCCACACTGCACAATGTTCTTGGGGAGAGAAATACATTTAAATGTAAAACAATGTTAGTGTTTGTAAATGTTCAAAATTGTTTATGATATACAAGTTTGTTTTTGGTCTCATTTCTTTTTCCTATAATTTTGCAGGTGCAAGTTAAAAGATTATCATGAACACAGTCGCAACATCAAGCACATCAAAGATCCCTGTATGTTTCACACATGAGAAGCGAGCAAAAAATAATCAAATAAAAACAGATCAGTATCTGTCATGTACAGTGGGGCAAAAAAGTATTTTTTTTTCCCCACTGTATCGTCATCTTCTTTACAGCCATGGCTCCACTTGCTAAAATGCTCCCGCCTGACTGTAGTCGCCTTCCTCAATGAGCTCCCAAAGACCCAGCATGACATGAATTCAGTCAATGTTGATGTCAACACATGCTTAGTGAGTTCCTCAATGATTTTAACACTGCTTTCACTGGGGCTCTTGTTTTGTAATTTAAATTTTTGACATCTTGTTGTTTTCCTGTCTTCTCCATAGAGGACTTTATTAACGTTCACAGTGAGTGGAGTGTTCAAAGAAGGTGAGTCTTGCTTGAACGCAGTTATATGTGTCAGCATAACTGTTGATCAAGTAGCGCTGTGTGTTAAACTCGGTTTGTTTTCCTCTCTTCAGCTGATGACAATTTGAGAGCCTGTGTCAGGACTTTCTGCAGAGTCTTCATCACAGTTCCAACTCAGAATTCTGGGTAGGAAAAGCCAGCAGCAAATCACAAGCATGACTAAATAAAAACACTCTCCGCTTTGGGCTGTTTCTGCTTTTCTTTGGCTTTTGCTGTAATTGTATTACTTAATATGGTTTCTTCATTTACTGGCTTTCCCCATGGACACACTGAATTTCCCAGAATTCATGTATGTGCGTGTCTGTTCTTTCAGCAGACAGATAAAACAATCATCCTTAGTCACTTGGTTAAAATAACCTCTTACTAACACAAAGTTGATTGGTGCATGTTTTTTTGGTATTCGTTGCATTCTGCAGTCTGTGTATCGTGAACGACGAGCTCTTTGTGAGGAACACCACCAGCGAGGAGACACGTTGTGCATTTGCAGCACTAGCTCTGGCCCCCTCGATTAGTTCAGTGCTGCCCACCCTCACTGCATCCCAGCAGGAAATGCTCTCCGCTTTCTCCCAGAAGTCTGAAATGAACCTGGAATGGTCTCAAAAGACCTGACGTCCAAAAACGAAGAACCAGGGGGTTTTGGTGTCAAAGGACAGGAAGTTAGACGGTTTTACCCCTTCTTGTCCATCGTAGTACGCTTGAATTATTGTATTCTCATTTTCACACACTACCGAGGGGGGTTTAGGTCTGTTATGCAGGACTGGTGTCTTGTTCCGCCGCCTCTCTGCTCCCTCTCCCCGTCTGCTCTGGCCCTATGTCTCGGTGGCTCTTCCCCTGGTCGGGCTCGATAAAGAAACGGGCCTGTCGGTACCTCCTGCAACACTACCTGGGCCACTTCTTGGAGGAAAGACTCAGTTTGGACCAGCTGAGCTTGGACCTGTATAATGGCAGCGGGGTCATTAGAGAAATTAACCTGGATGTGTGGGTAAGTGTGGGGTAAGACATGCCCAGGCCAGTTTCCTTGTCCAAGTGGCTCTTATTTCCAGTATTTCGTAATATCTAGTCTTGAGTATGAGATCAACACATCTTGTTAGTTGAAGGAGCACTCATGTTTCCAAGAGTTTGATGACTTGTGCAGAAAAGGCTGCATCGTAGATCCTCTTCCTGGTCCTAAGTCACAGTGATCAAGGCTTACTAACTTTTGCTTTCACATTTTGAGTCTAATTACTTTATAATGTTCTTCAGTTTTTGTGGTGTTGTCATTTAGTTTTTCAAAGTTGAGCCTGCAAGGGAGTGCCAAGAAGTCTGTAAAAAAAAAAGAGTAAATAATAATAATTAAATTTAACTCAATAAATTATTACAATTAAAATGTTTTAAATCAAACAGTACAATATTATATATAATAATGTAAACACTTTTTCAAATAATATTTTACACTTTTTTTACAGTATGCATTGGGTCTATATACATACAAATATTTAGCTGCCTTTTCAATTTTAGGATGAGGGTGATTATATTCTGTGGCATCTAAAAGGCTGAAAACCCCTGATCATCCTTCCCCTGTTTCGCAGTCATTTCGAAATCTTCTGTTCTTATATGTGATCACTTGTTCTTCAGATTCCCTAACTATACTCTGAATCCTCTTTTCAGGCAGTGAACGAGTTGTTGGAGTCACTGGGAGCACCGCTGGAGATTGTTGAAGGTTTTGTGAACAGCATCACAGTGACTATTCCCTGGGCGGCACTTGTAACAGAGCACTGCACCCTTGAAATCACTGGATTGCAAATAACATGCAGACCCAAATACAGAACCAGTGAGTTCTGTGGACTGTTCTTTGTGTGCTCATTTGGTTTGATACATAAAACCGTATGTATTTTATACGGGACTGACTTATTGTTCAATTGTGTTTTCTCTGATCTCTGTTAGATGGAAATTGGGATTCCCAAGGGTGGTCGTCATGCATGACGTCCAGCATGCAGCTGGCCCAGGAGTGCCTGAAGGACCCACCCGAGGCGTCAGAAGAGCCGCCTGCTCCACTGGAGGGGCTGGAAATGTTTGCACAGACCATCGAGACAGGTGTGTGGCATTTCTTGTGTCTAGGAGTGTGGTTCTGTACATTTGCTTTCTTGATTCATTAAGTAAAACTGTTAGATGACCGGCTGAGTGTGTATTATCACAAACTTATGAACTTATCAACATTGGAAAGCATTCACTTGGTGTATTAAGTGTTTGTTTTTTTTTTGGACTGTTTGTGTGTTTGCAGTCCTACGTCGAATAAAAGTCACCTTTCTGGACACCATCGTGCGAGTAGAACATCATTCCCTGGACGCTGAGACTGGGGTTGCCTTAGAGATGCGCATTAAACGGTGAGGCCATGAATTACACCTTTGCACATTCATGGATGTATTATGTTGTTTTTTTCTTTTTATTTATAAAGTAGGATGGTTTGGTGTGCCAGATATGGTAACTCAGGTAGATGTGCCATTAAAGAATGGCATGAATCTTGAAAACTTTCAATCTGATTATTACTCAAAAATGCAGTAATGTTCAAAAGTTTGGGGTCAGATTTTTTTATGAAAAGCTCGCCAAGTCTGCATTTATATGTCCAAAATACAGTAGAAACAGAAGTATTGTTAAATATGTTTACACTTTAAAAGAGCTGTTTTCTATTTTAATATGTTTTTAAAAATTAATTTATTCCTGATGCAAAGCTGAATTTTCAGCATCATTACTCCAGTCTTCAGTGTCACATGATCTCTCAGAAATCATTCTAATATGCTGATTTGCTGCTCAAGAAAACATGTTATTATCATCAATGATAAAAACAGTTGTGCTGCCTAATATTTTTGTGGATACTTTGATACATCTCTTTCACAATTCTTTGATGAATGGAACATTCAATAGAACAGCATTTATTTTAAATGTAACATCTTAAATGGCTTTCCTGTCACTTAGATCTTTCCTGATCATTTTAATGTGTCCTTGCTAAATAAAAGTATTATTTTCTTTGAAATAATTGCAATGACCCTAAACCTTCGAACAGCAGTGTGTGTTATTGGAAAAACATATTTTTCCAAGTCAAGATACATGAAAAACTCTGCATTCTTTTTGTTGACTCACAGGTAAAACTAATGGCTCGTTTTCACTGAGTGGTATGGTTCGGTACAGTACAGTACGGTACGCAATTATTTCCGTTTCCACTGTCAGAAGTTGTGAATAGTACCAAAATAGCGAACCGTACCGTACCACTTTTTTTGGTACCCTTCCATTGGGGTACCTAGCACAGCAAAGGGTACCAAAAGGGTGGAGCTAAACTCACTGCAGAACGTTGATTAGTTGACTAGAATCGTTACTTTTGCGTGATACAATGGGATAAAGCGTCCTTCACTCGTTCCGCTTTGCTGTCCGTGAGTGTTGGGATTGTTTACATCAGAGTGTGCAAACACAATAAAATATAACCGTGTATTTTATAATTTTATATTTTCACACAGACAATAGCCGTTTCTCAATATGCATTCTTGTCTGTTCTTGTGAACTTGTGAAACATCATTGCCCAAAAACCCGCGTAATTTTCTAAATGTTACTGTTATTGTGTCATGAAATGTAGTTTTAAGAGTTTTTCAGGCGAGAATGTAATTGTTTAAAACTCAAATCTGTGGTTTATTTATAAAGATAGCGCCTATTTGAACATTTGCTATGCCGATTTCGAAGCTTCAGGCGATCACCGGGCTCTTAGTGCTAATGTATCCGCATAGGTCTTTTATTAAGTTTTAGTTGTATTTAATTTGAGTTATTTTAATACTTCAACAAACTAAATGAAAATGAAATAATATATATATTGAATTTATACAAGTGTATATACATGATATATGGTTGTACATACACATATATGTAGTTTTTTTTTTTTTTTTGGTGTTTGGCTTAGTGTTATGTTAGAATCATTGTTATACTCTTATACCTTTTGTTCTTTAATATTTTGAATAGTTTTTAGCTTTATTTTTTTGTTTTTCATTTAAATGTTAAGTTTTGAAATTTTGTATGCATTTGTCATTTTTATTTAATTTCTTTATTTTTAAAATGTGTATAAGTAGTATTTATAAAGTTTTAGCTTTTAGTTTTGGATCTGTTTTTAGTTGTTTTAATACTACAATTGATTGCTTCTGTTGTCCTCATTTGTAAGTCGCTTTGGATAAAAGCGTCTGCTAAATGACTAAAATAAAATAAATATAAGCCTCTTATACTTTGTACTTGTACTTTTATAATGACTATTATTGTTCATTAAAACTGACATTTAACAAAAAGAGGCAGAGTTGTGCTTATTGTCGCGCTTTATCGTCGATCGCTACTTTCCGGCATACACCACAGTCTGCATACACCACGCCTATCAAGAAGGGTACTATTGGCAATGAAACGCAAGCTGGATCAGGGTTACCCGTACTGCTCAGTGGAAACGAGCCATAAAAATCCATCAATCATATCCTTCAAACAAACTTTGAGTGCTTGAGTTTCCTAGAGTGCATTCCATTGTTTGTGACGATCTGTGTTCTGCCCCTGGTGTTAACATGTGATACTGCAGGGTGGACTATTGTGATGAGGCTGTGAGAGACTCAAGCCAGACAGTGCCTGTAGACATCCACCAACCACCAGCCTTCCTGCACAAGATCCTACAGCTCAACTCCGTACAGCTCCTCTATGAGACTCTCGGAGGTTCACAGGTCAGAGAAACTATACAACCTGTTAGTTAGTGGCTTTGCACTTTCAATGACTCCTATTTTTTTTTTACCCTTTTTTCTGCATTTCACTTACATGCCAGCTTGTGTATTAATAATTAACATTGTGTACTGCAAATATTGTTGCCTCTCATGATAAATTGCTTGTGATGTTCCTTATTTGTAAGTCGCTTCGGTTAAAAGCATCTGCCAAATGAATAAATATAATGGGCCTCATTCATGAAACACGAGCAGAATAAATGTTTGTGTAAATCGTTTGTAAAGCTGTTCTGACGTAAATTTTCGGATTCATGAAATTGTTCGTATTTTCAAAATGTTAGTTGGTACCAAAGAAATGTACACCTGCTCCCTGCCATGTGTAAATGGTGCTGTGTTCTTTTTGGCAAACTGATGACACTGAATTTTGATGCACTGCCATCGTAATATTGTACGTTTGTTTGTCCCGGTTTTTTTTTTTTTGTAGCTGAGAGTTGATAAACTGTTTAGCTTTAGGTAAAACGCAACGCTTGTCACTGTCACTTTTTACCCAGCCGTCCAGTCAGTGGACAAGAGGTGGGACAAATTCTACACCGACCAATCATACTACTTGTACAACAACTGAACAAGTTAACATTGCTGGTTACTGCATTTTTATATCTAGTAATATTCTTTTTTGTAGCTGAGAGTTGATAAACTGTTTAGCTTTAGGTAAAACGCAACGCTTGTCACTGTCACTTTTTACCCAGCCGTCCAGTCAGTGGACAAGAGGTGGGACAAATTCTACACCGACCAATCATACTACTTGTACAACAACTGAACAAGTTAACATTGCTGGTTGCTGCATTTTTATATCTAGTAATATTCTTCAAAAATATACTGCCGTGGATATTCCTAATTGTAATTGTGAATGAGCGTGCACGAGCGCCCTATTTACGAATGATTGGAATTCATTAACATACACATGTTTAACTATCAAATCGGACGTTTACGAAGCATTTGTGAATCCGGAGGAGAGTTTTCGGGAAGGTCCGTTTTACGCGCAAATTTCTCAGAATTTACTCCTATATTTACGAATGTTTCATGACTGAGGCCCAATGTCTGTAATGGACAGTGTCTTTCAACTCATCCATTTAGGGTCTGGTTTATTCTGATGACATGGCCAGCAGCAGGGAGACGGATAAGACGGATGAAAATGATGATGATGATGCATCTGATGCCCCTCAATCATTGCATCCCACCCCGAAGCCCCCAGAGCCTCTGCTGATTGGACAATGCTCCGGATTCATAGAGACAACGGTCAAAATCAAACAGAATGAAATGCTGCCTGGGCCCAAGGTTTGTCTGCACAATAAAAATAAAAAAGACTGAATAGGAATATTTTATGGATGTTCATGATTCTTCTGAATCAGTGAGATCAAATGATCAAATCATTCAACTTCATCATGCATAAAGGAGTTTAATTAGTCCAAAACAGGAGATTTATGTTTCTTTCATTGTTAACTGAGCGGAGTTCCTCTTTTTCCTCTTAGTTGGAGTTGGATGGTAAAGTAGGGTGTCTCCACCTGCTGCTGTCCCCCAGTCAGATCACACACCTGACGGACCTCCTGTCCTCCCTCTGCATCGAGACATCAGGTAACATGAGCACTCTATTCTCTGTTTGCTCATCGATTTTAATATGCTTTGTGTCTCGCTTTCTCCCTTTTCAAATGAGACACATCATCATATGGCTGTTTGCACCAGCCTTAATTTAAAGCCTTTTTCAGAATCAGATTGTTCTCTATTTGTCAAGTGTGCACAAGCTCACAAGGAATTTGATACGGTTTCTAGGAGCTCTAGGTACTTACATACATATATATGCAAAAATAAACAGAAAGAAAAAAAGTATTACTAATTTTATTATTATTAAAATGATAAAACATATCCTACTGTCTAACCCCTAGGTTGCATAAGCACCATAAGGATATTGATCTATAAAAAAACAACTGGATAGTGGTGGGTGTACTAGCTGTTCAAAATGGAGATCGCCTGTTGAAAAAACAGTTTTGTGCCTGGATGTTCTTGCCTGATTGACAGTGTCCAGTGGAATTACTGTGGCTTCTCTTTCTCTGTTTGTCAGAGGGCAGTGGTGGTGTTGGTGTGTCCGGTGGGGGTGTTTCTAGGCCTCTGGGTTCTGATGATCTGCGATTGATTGAAGAGGATCTTAGTAAGCAGCTGAACTCAGAAATGTATGACAGAGATATGGAGCTGGATGCAGAGCCCTATGTCAACAGCATGGAGAACAGAGGTGAGATGAGAATAGTCAATATTTTGTTGAGATTATTATAGAACATTGATTATAATTATGGGTTCAGACTAGCATACTACTGTATTGCTATTTTTGCAGCAAGTGCGTGCCGTTTTATCATGCATGACATACTTGTATGACTTGCAACATTTGCTAAATTGTGTAGTGTACAACCAGAGTGTGGAATAATGTATTCCCCAATGCAATATGCTCGACCTTACTTTACTTTACTTTTAGTCATTTAGCAGACGCTTTTATCCAAAGTGACTTACAAATAAGAAAAAGTAATTAAAGCTAAAACTCTAAAAACACTATATATATACACATTTAAGAAAATAAAAGAAATTAAATAGAAATGACAAATGCATACAACAACATTTCAAAACTAAACATTTAAATGAAAACAAAAAAATAAAGCTAAAAACAATTCAAAATATTAAAAGAACAGAAGGTATGAGTATAATAATGATTCTAACATAACACTAAGCCAAACAACTACATGCGTGTTTGTACAACCACACACATACTGTACATGTACATATATATATATATATATATATATACATTCAATATATATTATTTCATTTCCATTTTGTATGTTGAAGTACTGAAATAACTCAAATTAAATACAACTAAAACTTAATAAAAAAACCTATATAGACATAATAAAAAACGAATAAAATGACAACATTACTACAACTGTAACTAAAACTAAAATAGATAACTAATACAAATCAAACTACATTAGTTTATCAGTAATCCTAAAAAATTGAGCCAATAAAATAACAACAACTTACTGACACATAGTAAGAAATGGTTATAAAAAACTGAAACAGAAGTGAAACAAGTAGTAGGAAAGAGGAGAAATAAAAAGCGATACTTATCCTTCGCCGGTGTCCCAGTCCGGTGGAGTCACACGGTAGAGTCGATGGTCGACCTGACCTTCAGTTTTATTTGTGACAGTATCAGCATGCCAGGAAGCAATAAGAGTTGGGGTATTTAACTTCTCTTTTATAGATACTTTTTTGATTAAAATATAAAATATTTCTGAGATGAAAACTGGATTGCCCTTGCTAAAAAAAAATAAATAAATAAATAGTAGGCCGTATATAGCCATTTTCTCCAGGGAGCTCATTTATAAAGATGTGCGTATAATGATCCTAAATGTGAATGTACAGCATTTTCCGAAATGTTGTTATGAACAATTTATAAAACAACTATGTACATAAAAAATGTTCCTAAATGCATCCGTCTTTAAAAATCACAGATCATCTTAAATTTAACACAGTGTGTTTAAGAGCATCAACTCGCCCTACAGAACGGCCACAAACATCTTTCTATGTTTCGGTAGAAGTACCACAATCCATATCAGTGGGCAAGGAAATCCAAGAACGCTCTCAAAAAATTTATGTGATTACCTATTTATTAATGTGATTACTAATTTACATTTTCATAAACAATGTTTAAGTTATTGAATAACTGTTATATGAGTGCCAAAAATTTTGTACACATGATGTTCAGTTGGTGTATACATAAGAACATTTTCACGTCAATTTCTGCCTTGATGAAAGCCAATTTGTTCCTCGTTTTTGACATTAGATAAAATCCACGAAATGTAGGTTTAAATCCGATCTTACATACATTTTACAAATGAGGCCTCAGGCTCTTGATGCTGGTCTGTTTTTATTTTCTGAAACTATTTGTAGTTGAGTATTTTGCCAACATTTCTTAAGTTTGTCTGTTTGTCATTCTGTTTTGTTTTATAAAGATGTGCGTATAATGATCCTAAATGTGAATGTACAGCAGTTTCCGAAATGTTGTTATGAACAATTTATAAAACAACTATGTACATAAAAAATGTTCCTAAATGTATCCGTCTTTAAAAATCACAGATCATCTTAAATTTAACACAGTGTGTTTAAGAGCATCAACTCGCCCTACAGAACGGCCACAAACATCTTTCTATGTTTCGGTAGAAGTACCACAATCCATATCAGTGGGCAAGGAAATCCAAGAACGCTCTCAAAAAATTAATGTGATTACCTATTTATTAATGTGATTACTAATTTACATTTTCATAAACAATGTTTAAGTTATTGAATAACTGTTATATGAGTGCCAAAAATTTTGTACACATGTTGTTCAGTTGGTGTATACATAAGAACATTTTCACGTCAGTTTCTGCCTTGATGAAAGCCAATTTGTTCCTCATTTTTGACATTAGATAAAATCCACGAAATGTAGGTTTAAATCCGATCTTACATACATTTTACAAATGAGGCCTCAGGCTCTTGATGCTGGTCTGTTTTTATTTTCTGAAACTAGTTGTATTTGAGTATTTTGCCAACATTTCGTAAGTTTGTCTGTGTTTGTCATTCTGTTTTGCATTTGTCACTGTTCTTCTGTCTCAGAGATGTTTTATTCGATGGGTCCTGGTATGACCAGCAGTGTGTTGTCAACACGCTCTGGGAGTGAGTTATCTGACAGCGATATGGAATCTTCCATTCATAGCCAGAGCAGCCTGGCTCAAACAAACCCTCTGTCTCCACAGGTCAGTGCTGCTATGAACTCAAATGTGTATAGGTCTTTTCTCATCACGGTCAGCATATTTTGTATTTCTGTTGTTCAGAAACTGAACAATTCATTCAGGTGTGCAAATGTTTGTCAGAGAATGACAAAAAATTCACGTCAAATTTAGTTTGAATAGCTTGAAAAAATGTGTACTTGTCAAGACATGCTAGATTTACTGTATAGCATGTCACATCAAAGACTGTGTTTTGCTAATTCTTTTATTCTTAGTATTATGCATGCACTTTTTCTGACCACATATTAATTGATAGGCTATATTTTCAAAACTAAACTAGCAAAACATGAAGATTAAAAATGGTGAAAAAGAAATGGTGACGATATACAGTTCCTGCAGCTTAAGAAGTAGAGCATGGCAAGGTCATGGGTTCGATGACCAGCGAATGCATGAACTGATAAACTGTAAAATTTTAATGCAATAGAGCTTAGTTTGGATAGATGCCAAATTGAATTTGACACGAATGAAAACAAGAATGTGAGAGATAGACTTGCAGTCTTTACAATGGCATGGGCTGTATAAAGGTTCTAGATCACATGTTTAAACTTTTACAGGATCTAGTTATACAGAATCTTAGATACACTCTTTCCCTTGTTCTTTCAAATACATTTCAATATATTGATTTTGATTAAGCCAATAGACCTGTTATGCATCAGCTATCTATGTACAGCGTGTATGATTGGCTTGCACTTTTATATGTCTATTACAGGGAATGCTCAACTGTCCTCGTCGTTATCCTGTACCAGGATCCTTATCTAGTTTGCCTCAATGTAGCAGACCTCCCAGTATGTATTTAAACCTGTTTTAAACAACACATTGTGTGTGTCACTGCATTCCATTTATGTTTTCTCTTGCAATCCATCATCAGTCTTTGTTTTTCTCCCAATAGAACGGTCGTCTCGTAGCAGTCAATCAGAGCCGCTGAAACCAGACTCCTTGCTCCGCCTCTCTCTGGGCGGGGTCACACTTACTCTTTTAGAGCAGGACCCGCCTCCTGGGCCAGATGGGCTCTCCTCGTTGGCTGAGGTGTCACAGTTGTTTTTCCATGAGCTTGCGTTCTTTAAGGATGGCATGTTTAGTGAGAGAGACTTCCACAATCTGAGAGGAAGCTTTGCTAAAGCATGTCCCCATTCCCACATCAGGTATGGCAGGAATTACCTGCTGTGCTCACCTACTGTATATACATGTACACACACTCTTTTTGACTCTCTCTGTCTTCTGGTCTTCAGGATGACCGGTGCAGCAGTGCAGCTGACATGTGAGATGCGTGGCGCAGGGCGGCACACCCGAGCCACGACCTCTGACCTCTCCTTCAGCAGGCTGGAACTGCTGGAGTGCCTGTGGGAGTCAGGCGGTCCACAGTACACAGAGGTACGCTGCACACCTGCAAACTCTTGCACCCAAATGTTATTATTTACCAGGCCTTTCTGGGTTTGCTCTTTTGAGCCCTAAAACTCAGTAATAAAATTAGTTGGATTGTTTTTTCTTTAAATTGATTGGTAAGTCATCGAGGTTTACCAAAATGCACCAAAATCTGATTTACAGTACAGATTGTAAAACCATATTTTTTTGTTTTTTATTTCAGCTGAAGTGTAGATGGTTTTTGCACCAAAACAGTGCTAACTTAGTTACAGTAAAGTGCAATTTGTTCACATGTATTAATATTTTGAACTAACTTTTATTTTAATAATATTAATACATTAATACACTGTGTATTGATCTAGGTTAATGTTGATTTGTAAAAAATAAAATAAAATTGAAAAAAAAATTCTGCTTTATTAGAATTCTCTGCCGATTTCTTTCAAAATGTTGATGGTTTGAACATTAAAAATTAAGAAATTAGGATGTTATTATTTTTCATCATAATAATAATAATAAAATAATAATAATTGTTCAGCCCTACAAACAAGCACAGCAAACCTAACCTAATCGCAATCACAGTTTTTATCAGGAAAAATCACAATTATGTTTTTCCTCAAATTAGGACTGGACGATATGGCCAAAATTTATATCACAATATATTTCTTAATTTCTTGTAAAAAATAAAATTAAATTAAAAAAAAAAATTCTGCTTTATTAGAATTCTCTGCCGATTTCTTTCAAAATGTTAATGTTGATGGTTTGAACATTAAAAATTAAGAAATTAGGATGTTATTATTTTTCATCATAATAATAATAATAAAATAATAATAATTGTTCAGCCCTACAAACAAGCACAGCAAACCTAACCTAATCGCAATCACAGTTTTTATCAGGAAAAATCACAATTATGTTTTTCCTCAAATTAGGACTGGACGATATGGCCAAAATTTATATCACGATATATTTCTTAATTTCGGTCGATACGATATAATTCCGATATCGATATGAACACTATTAAAAAAGCCTCATAAAAACGGCCAAGAACGGCCACAACAGATGTCTGTACCTACAAACTTATGAAAAATTAATTTGCCAACTCTATGAAACCTACTCCTATAAAACTATATAATATTTTAGGAAAATAATGGCGCAAATAAATAAATGTTCACCTTTTATTGGTATTCAGCCTTCATACAAACAAAAAATGTGAAATCACTGTCAAATAAATCTCAGACTCTCCTTATTAATA
>NW_015505859.1:393320-404668 GCF_001515645.1 Sinocyclocheilus grahami
CATTAAAAATCTTGCAGTTCAAAAACCTTTGACTGGGAGTGTAGGCTGATTCTTCTTATAGATTGAAACGTGCATTAACCAGGATAACGAGTATGAAACATGCTCTGAGTTGCTTCAGAAAACAAAAAAATAGAGCAACAACAAAAGTCATGTTGCTGTGAGAGCGGTGGAACTAGCGGTTTCTCCAGTAACAGCTGTAAACAAAGCAGCTCCGCTCATGAACGCTTCTTTATCAGATAAAAATGCCATCTAAACTATTCTGAAGACAGTCGGTTCCCTTCAGAGATACATTCATATAAAACACCCGCGATGCGTTTTGATTTTGAAACGTGCAGTGCTCATGTTTATTCAAACGCCACAAATAAATCAATGTATGGGAAACACTGATAATGTATATCGAAATATCGGAAATGTGTTTAAAAATCATATCACCGTTATTGAAAAAAATTATATCGCGGTACATATTGATATTGAATTATTGTCCAGCCCTACCTCAAATCATGCAGCACTATTAGAAACATCTAATCTAATACATTAACTAATGTTAAGGGATTGAAGCTTATTGTTAAGTGTTACCATTTAGTTTTTCTGATCATTTCCACCCTCTCTCTGACCCTTAAAGTTATAATAAGTTTGGGATTAAATAGTTGGATCTTGAAGACTACATGCAGATGACCTCTGCTGTGGTTGGCTGGCCTCCACATACTGGCCAAATGCTGAAAACAATAACTTTTTGAACTCTCTTATTTAAAGCAAAGAGCAAGTTAAGTCCTGTTTTTCATTATAAATTCTCTTGAAACACTTTTGTTGCATCATTGTGTTTCATTTTTAATCCCTATTGCACTCTAGACCACAATCTGGACTGTCAAAACAGTCAAACCCTTATTATCAGAAAATTACCTGTTGGTCACCAAATTATTACAGTGGTGTACTACAGTCACATGTCCGAGGCTTTGTCAACTACTCAGGGAGAATTTTAAACAGATGTGAATACAGTTTGAGTTACGACAAGTCAGACGGCCAAAAGTTGGCAAATCCAGCAGGAGACATCATGCAGGCTGATGAAGGTTCTGGAAGAGTTCCTTTAAAATGAGCATGTGTGTCCACACATTTTATTTTCGCAGCTTTTGCAGTTCCAGTCAGCCGGTCTCTTCACCATGGGCACCACTGCCAGACCCTGTGCCCAGTTCCACCACAGTCTCTCTGAGAAGCACATGCGTAAGGTACTACAGCTTGACAGAGTCCTATGGCATTGATTTGCAAGTGTTTGTGTCTTCTATACATTCAGCAATAGATATATATGAAACTCTTTTTCCTGTTCTCCTATAGAGGGGAAGCAGGCGTCGTGTGATACGCAGGGACAGCTCTCTGCGGATTGAGCTCGGGGAGCTCAACTCTGAGTTGGACCTGGACATTATAAGCCGACTGGAGGACATCCTGCAAGCCCTGAGGCACTGTCCAGCGCCGCCTCAAAGAAACACTGCACAGGCTGCAGAGGTCACTAGACTCTCCTGATCAAAAACAACAACATAATACCCCTACCTCAATTTTTTTTTAAACCTTACACAATAAAATCATTTGTAATGTAAGGTCTAATCCTCTCTCTTTTTCTCTGCAGTCTCATTTGTTGGAGCTCCATTCTTCTCTCCTGCTTCAATCTCCTTATGCCGTGGTGAAGGTCCGTTTCCCCATCCCTGACCTTCGACCCCCGGGGCTGAGGCGGCCCCTGAGCCAGCGTGCAGTGCGCAGTGAGATCTTGAGCCTGCAGATCTCTAATCTGGAGCTGAAGTCTCAGCAGGGGCCAGACATTCAGCAGGACGGCCCCTGCAGCCCAGGGGCCAAACTCACCAAACTACTGGAGGCCTGTTTCACTGATATGCACGGTGAGGCATCCAAAGATCAAAATTAGCATTTATTTTTCTCAGTTACCATATATGCTAGCGTTCAAAAGTTTGATGTCAGTAAGATTTTTTTTTTTTAGAAATGAATACAGCAAGGACATATTCAGTTAATCAACAGTGAAAGTTTAGAATGTTACAAAAGATTTCTGTTTCAAAGAAATGCTGTTCTTAATGTTACTTAATATTCATCAAGGAATTATGTTAAAATGCGTCCACAAAAATATTAAGCAGCACAATTGTTTCAACAATGATAATAATTAAAAATATTTCTTAAGTAGCAAATCAGCATATTGGAATGATTTCTGAAGGATCATGGGACACTGAAGACTGGAGTGATGATGCTGAAAATACAGCTTTGCATCACAGGAATGAATTACATTTTAAAGTATATTCAAATATGAAACAGTTATTTTTCATTTGTAACCATTGAGAGTATTACTGTGTACACTATTACCCTAAACTTTTGTATGGTATTGAGTTTGTGTATGTTTATATATATATATATGTATATACAGTATATTAACATATGAGATCATGAAATTAAATTCCAATTCACATTTTTTTATAAATATTATACATTTTAAAGTATATTCAAATATGAAACAGTTATTTTTCATTTGTAACCATTGAGAGTATTACTGTGTACACTATTACCCTAAACTTTTGTATGGTATTGAGTTTGTGTATGTTTATATATATATATGTATATACAGTATATTAACATATGAGATCATGAAATTAAATTCCAATTCACATTTTTTTATAAATATTGCTATTCAGTGCACATTATTGTAAAGGGAAAAAACATTTTCGAAATATTTCATCAAAATGTAATAATCATATAATTTTTTTGTTTTTGATATAACCAAAGCAATTTTGTATATTGTTGCAGTTATAATAAAATATTAGAAATAATATATCAGCTATGATAGTTCTCCCAAAAATGAATATTTAGTCATCATTTATTCACTCTCATGTTGTTCCAAACCTGAATGAATCTTTCTTCTGCTGAACACAAAAGAACATATTTTGCTTAATGTTGGCAACCAAACAGTTGCTGGTAGCCATTGACTTTTCTTTTCCATATTATAGAAGTCCGTGGCTAACCAGCAACCATTTGGTTGCCAACATTCCTCAAAATAGCTTCTTTACTATCTGTTTAGTAATAATAAAAAGATTCGAGCAAATCCTGATGAATAAAATAAAAAATATTTTCAGCAGTTTCTATTAAATTCTGTTTCTGTTTCAGTCTGTTTGGATTCATCTTAAGGTCTAGTGTTCAGGATACAGTGGGAATTTCACTCTAAACTCACCTGGAGTGTGAATGTGTGTTTTAGGAGTGTATGAGGGCTGGGAGGGAGAGGCATTTCCCTGTATCCGTGTGCAAAAGAGTGCAGATCCTGATGGCATTCCCAGGTGAGTTAGTGAGCGTATGTGTGTCTGAGATTTAGCTTGGAGTACAAAACAATGTGTTATACAAATCTTCAGTTGGATAAAAACAGCGAATCTTGGGAAAGCATTTGTAGTTCCCTCTGGTTTCCATCTGTAGGATTCAGGTGCGAGTGAATGAAGGAGCAGGCTCTGACTGTACGGGTGTTTGTGAAGGGGTGAACAGGGATCTGGGGCTGGGCTCCATGTCTCTAGAGAACCCCTGTGAACTTCGAGAGAAGAACAGCTCTCCTTTCTCCTCCAACCGCACTATGTTTGAGACCGAAGAGGTGCGTCCACTCCGCCCGTCTGCCTGTCTGCCTTTCATTCCTGAACTTGACTCATTCTCTGTCTCTGTCTCAGATGGTGATCCCAGCAGACCCAGAGGAGATGGATGAGTTTCAGACTCAGTGTATATGTCAGTGTCAGTATGTGGTTGATATCACGTTTCCTGTAGCCTACATTCTCCTGCCCAGTAAAGAGGCTTTTCTGAGCATCTATAACAGGTACTGCTCAACACTTCATGAGAATGAAATTTTAAAAACTTATCTCCAAGCATTGGTTTTTAAATCCTCATTTCAGTATAAATGATAATTTCACATTATATGCATGTTGTGTTGTGTATAAAATTAATGTTTGTTTTTTTTGGCAAGACAGCCATAAAATAAAATGATAAAGTAAAGCCATGTTTGACTGATGTCAAGCTCCACTGTCTGTTTCTCCCCAGGATTAATAATGATCTGTTGATGTGGGAATCTCCTCCACCTCCTCCGTCCCCTCCTCCTGCTCCTCCTCCTTCTTTTCAAAGTTCTCGTAGTCCCTCCCACCAGCACAGACCTGAGGAGAATGAATTTTACCTCTGTAAATCTGCCTTCAGGCTGGGTCAGTCATGCTCAACTGTTTCATACTTTAAGTTCTAAACATTTTGACTTGTTTTGTATACTATTTTTGTATTTATTAATATTTTGCACTTGCTGTTGCTTTTATATTTTCAGTCTTAATTTTAATTGTCGTTTAAGTGTTGTTATTTCTATTAGTTTTTTTTTCTGTATGGCTTTAATTCATTTTTGTTTTAGTTTCAGCTTAAATTAATTTGATTTAAATTGGTTGCTAAGGCAAGTTTTTCCATCTGATATTTTTATTTTATTTTATTGTTTTATTTTTTTAGCTAACAGCAACCATACTGTGTTGGCTTCAGTTAAAGATTCTTAATCTTTTCACTCATCATTCCAGAATCTGACTCTGAGGAGGAGGAGCCTCAGTTCTTCTCAGCCAAGCAATCAAAAAGAAGGAAACCGTTAGAGCCTCAGTCCAGCCACGCCCTCAGTCTGCTCTGTTTAACGGTGCTGATTGGCAAAGGTCGCCTCCAAGCCATGACAGACTGCAAGGTAAATGTGAAAAAAAAAAAATTACATGCTTGATTGTTGTAGCATTGTCACAATAGCAAAATTATACAAGTCAACACCAGTGGCAGTAAAATTTCACTTTACTCTCATTCAATTCTGATACCATTCTTTTTAAGAATGAAGCTGGACGTAAAATGGACTTCTGTCATGGAGAACTCGTTTTGGACTTGGAAGGAGGGAAGATTTTTAGTGTGTCGCAACACCAGAACAATCCCAATCTCAACTTCCTGACCATAGAAAGCAGAAGAGTAGAGCTGTACCATAAAGGTGAGCTGTTAAACCATTAAAATGACATCTAACCTCTTATACTCCTGTAGTTTTTTGCATAGGAAAAAGTTATTATCCTGTTCTGAATTGCAAAATGTTTTTTTATTTTATTTTGCTCTTTATATAGCCGAGGTCCCAGACTCTCCAATTCCTGTGAAACTGGAAATGCCCAGGTTCACTTCCCCAGGTCATCTGGACCCTACCATTTACCCCACAGAGGTGGGGGTGAGCAGTGTTGGTGGCCGAGAAACCGACGTTCAGATGCTGTCGACTGCCATCAAGATCACATTAGATCTTGAGAGGAATGTGAAGGTTTGTGTGTTATTTCATCTGCTTGTCGCCTGTCAGTTGGGTTAATTATGGGATGGTGGTTATTTGTTTGTCATTTATAAGTATTAATCTAATTTTCTTTGTAGGAGTTTCTGGTCGCGCTGCGACTCCATGGTGCTACTTTACGACATCACATGGCGTTGACCAATCATAGCTGGCATGAGCAGGTACCTGTTGGTAACTAGATTAGATATGAACTTTAAATAGGAGTGCGGATCTGTCATGAATGTCTGGCTAATGTGTATATTTAATAATATATGTTTCTGTATTTCTATATAGCTTTAATCTATTTTTATTTCAGTTTTAGTCATTTCAACTGAAACTTATTTCAATTAGTTGCCATGGCAAGTTTTTTAAGTTTTTCATCTAATATTTAGATTTATTGTTTTGTTTTTATTTTATATTTTTTATTAATTTTATTTTGTAATGTTTTTAGTTTTAGTTCAAAATAACTTGGCTTCAGTTATGTCTTCTTATCATCAGTAGTAATTACTTATTTCTATTTTTTTGCATCATCAATGTTATTTTAGTATCATTGAGATGCTATTATAGGTTTATTAATATGTTAATTTGTTTTTATTTTTATGTTTTCCATTTTCATTTTAACTCTGTTTTACAAATTTTTTTGAATGTTTTTGTCATTTTTAGTTTTAGTTTTGTTTTTTTGTTTTGTTTATTCATTTTTATTCCAGTTTTAGATATTTTAGTACATCAAGTTAAACTAAATTAAAATGAGAGATGTTGCTACTACGTTGCAGCTAGCTGAAATAAAATTAAGTGTTATATTTCTATATTTGATCTTATTTCAGTCAACCATTATTTTAATTCAAATAACTAAAAAAAATGTTAATGGTTTTATTTTCAGTTAACTATAACAACACTGTTCTCTATACAGATTGTTGATTTCCTTGATGTCATTGATGACGACATTTTAGGCTACACTCCACCTGCCGTCATCACAGTTCTTCACACTCACCTGGCCACCTGTGCAGTGGACTACAGGTATTGTAGTAACACTGAATGTTTGGTCTCACAAATACTCTTAGTTCATTCAGTCAACTTTCTTGTTCATTTCTCCCTCCAGGCCGCTTTATCTTCCTCTGCGAGTTTTGTTTACAGCTGAGTCCTTTTCTTTATCCAGCAATATGTTCATCAACAATAACTTGCACTGAGAGAAAAAAACAACACACATACATAAATACACCCATACATATATGTTCTATCAATTACAGAGAGTGAAATGCAGAGGAATTAAGAGCATGAACAGTCCTACAATAAGTGCTGTTCAGAAAACATGTAGACTTCTGCCTGAAGGTAGAGGTGTGAAGAGGCGTCTGGCTGGATGTAAGGGATCTTTCAGGGTTGTTAGACCTTTTTTCTGCAAACGTGAGACATAAATCTCATCAATAGTGGGAAGATCACAACCAATAATTTTCAAAGCAGCCCGTATTATGTTACTAATCTGACTTCTCTGCTGAGCTGTGGAACTATCAGACTGCACTATAATTGAGAAAGTCAGCACTCTTTCAATCACAGCTCTATAAAAATTGAACATACCAACTTTAGATACTGTTATTAGACCAATCAATGTGAAACCCAATCATTAGTGTACACAGAGTGCAGTAATGGTGACAGTAGAGTTGAACCCCCAATTGCTTCCACTTATCAAAAAGTTTAACTAGAATGATTGCATTAAATGCAGATTTGTAGTCCACAAAGAGGGCCCTGACATTGGTATCGGGGGCTTCAAGACACAGAGCCACAGCATCATCAACCGACCTGTTAGCCTTATAGACGAATTGGTAAGAATCCAGACAGATTGTAGTAATTAAATTCCTAAGTACCAATCGCTCAAAGATTTCGATAACAACTGAAGTTAGCAATCTAAGCAGCTAATATTCAGCTTTTTTAGCACTGGAATAATAACAGCTCCTTTAAATAATGCTGGGACTCTGCATACTCTTAATGACCAGTTGAATATATCAGTGAATACTGGGGCAAGAATGTACGTACTCCACGTTAACATTGCAGATTATATGGAGTCAGGGCCTGCTGCCTTCCTGCTGTTCTGCTTCCACAGCAGATTCCTGACTTCATATTCCTCTATTTTAAAGGAAGGAGTACTGGGTCAAGAGGGCAGCTTCGGCTGACCTACCTGTTCCTACCGTTGTATTATCAAATAAACTATAGAAAGCGTTAAGTTCATCAGGCAATGTGATGTCACTTTCATCTTACAGAGGTAACCACCTCTGTGTACTCATCCAAATCATAGCATGACTCTTTAAATGCAGACCAATCAGTAGCCTCTAAACCAGGGTTCCTCAAATCTTACCCTGGAGGGCCAATGCGCTGCAGAGTTTAGCTCCAACCCTGATCAAACTCACCTACCTGTGATTTTCTAATGATCCTGAAGACACTGATTAGTATACTCAGGTGTGTTTGATTAGGGTTAGCGCTAAACTCTGCAGGAAAGTGGATCTCGTGGGCCAGATTTGAGGATCCCTGCTCTAAACAGGCCATTAACATTTCTATTTAATCAACAGACCATTCCTTGACATTTCTCTTGATTGGTGTAGTTTCTCTTGATAGTATAGCTTCTTTCTCCCATTTGTATTCAGCTCTAAAATAATCTGTCTTTTAGCTGTCAGAAAGTCCTGCCTCCCTTCCGCCCTGCCCACCAGCAGAGACAGCAGAGATTAACCAATGTGACCTCACAGATGCCTTGATTGACACAGAGAGAATCCTACAGGAAGAGACCCAAGATTCTGGTAAGACTTTGGAAGTTGTTTATATATACAAGGCATATCTATAACAACAAAACATGTAGAAGTTTTATTTTATGACTAATCTTTTATACATTTGAAAATAGTTTGGGGTTGGTATCATTTTGAAAGAAGTCGCTGATGCTCACTAAGCAAGGCAAATGCATCTAAAATACAGTGAAATCGATAGTATTGTGAAATATTATTATAATTTAGAATAACTCTTTTCTGTCTGAATATAGTTTAAAATGTCATTTATTCCTGTGCTTCCAAAGTTGAATTTTCAGCATCATTACTCCAGTCTTCAGTGTCACATGATCCTTCAGAAATCCTTCTAATATGCTGATCTGCTGCTCAAGAAACATTTCTTATGTCAAAACAGTTGTGCTGCTTAATATGTTTGTGGAAACTGTGGTACAATTTTTCAGGGGTCTTTGAACAGAATTTGTTTGAAATAGAAAAAGTTTGTAACATTATAAATGTATGTACTGTCACTTTTGATCAGTTTAATGCATCCTTGCTGAATTAAAGTATAACCAAAAAGACACCAAACTTCAGTGTTATAGATTGATGGTTATTTACTTCTGTGTATTTGAAAAGCAGGTTCTCCCTCCATCCGTCGAGCCTCACCTGTCTCAGTCTATCTGTTCCCGGGAGAAGCCCCCAAGCTCCGCCCCTCTGTTCTAGAAGAGGAGGAGTCTGATATTGATGGACTGGTCAGCACAGCTATGGAAGCTCATGCAGATATGATGTCAGAGGAAGGATCAGAGGGTTCCACCGACAACGACGACTTCTGCATCCTAGAGGCTCCTGGGATGGGCATCCCAGTATGTACCCACAGTTTTCATATTCTTCTCCAGCTTTTTAAAACAAAAGTAAATTTCACAAATAATTATAAAGACACATGCAAGAAACACATTGAATTAAACATGAAATGTTGAAATCGAAAGACCAAAATAGCATTTTCTTATAAAACATATTCCAATAATCTGTTTTATTTATAACTTCGAAAAATACTTTTTTTTTTACAGTGCAATTTTTCTCTCTCTCTGACAGCCTAGAGATGGTGAGCCTGTGGTGACGTTCAACTTATTTTAGTTTGTTATTTTTATATATATATATACATATACACACACATAGTTTTATTACTGTTTTGATATAACTTTTTATAAAGTTTAGTATAACGGTTTAGTCACTTGTAGTTTTGCTGATTTTTAATTCGTTTTCTTTAATGTTTAGTTAAAAAAAAATTATTTCAGTTTTAGTTTAGTTTTTAGCTTAGTTTACGTTTTTCATCTGATATTTTATTTTATCAGCTTTTTTAAATTAACAAAAAAAGTATTTATTTAATAGTTTTTTATATGAATTGAAATGTATAATTGTAATTGTACACATTTATTTGAACTGTAATGGTGTATGGGCATTCATCGTCTTTATTTCTGATCTTCTGATCTTCTGCTCCCAGTGAGGACGGACGTTCCTCAGAAGGCTTCAGACGACACAGATCCTGGCTCCGGATTGGGCCATGATCTCAGTGCTTCTGTAGAAACAACCTATAGTGAGCAGAGTTCCTCCTCCGCTGGCTCCTCGTCCTCCTCTGACCAGCCCATCTACTTCAGGTAGAAGATCTGGCATCGCACCACATGACATTATCCAACATAACAAATGCATAAATCATAATTAATGTCCTTTCGCACTCTTTCTCTTTAAGAGAGTTTCGTTTTACGTCTGAAGTTCCCATCTGGCTGGACTATCACGGGAAGCACGTGGTAATTGAGCAGGTTGGCGATCACCTATATAAAATAACTGATGCTTTATGTTCATGTGGTCATAAAGTCATCTGTGTAGTTTGAGTGCTGAGCTTAAACACAGCAACAAAGATTTTCTGAATAAGATCAGGGGGTTGTTTTAGTCTAGCTGCTGTTATGCTAATGTATATAATCTCTGGTTTCCTAGGGAACGTTTGCAGGCATCCTGATTGGACTGGCCCAGCTGAACTGCTCTGAACTAAAGCTGAAGAGATTGTGCTGTAGACATGGGTAAACACCTTTTTGCCTGCTTTACCTTTAAATCCAGATCTGAAAAGTGAGTTGTTGTTGTTTTGTTTCAGGCTGCTGGGTGTTGATAAGGTGATTCAGTATGCTGTGAATGAGTGGCTTACAGACATCAGGAAGAACCAGCTGCCAGGAATTCTGGGAGGTGTTGGTCCTATGCATTCTGTCGTACAACTCAGTGAGTATGACGTGTCACTTCTTACTTATGTGCAGTGCTGGCTTTTCTGCTCAGGCTACTTAAAGAAAAGTACTGTATTCAGTAAAGTAAATTCAATAGAGTACTGTATTTTTATTCTTTGCAGTCCATGGTGTGCGTGATTTGTTCTGGATGCCGATAGAGCAGTACCGGAAGGATGGGCGTATTATCCGAGGCCTCCAGAGGGGGGCGGCATCGTTTGGCACCTCTACAGCCTCAGCTGCCTTAGAGCTCAGCAACAGACTAGTGCAGGCAATTCAGGTATATACACTCACACATATAACCATAATACATATATGTATATGTATAAAGCCTAAACTAATGTGTTTGTTACATTGTTGCTGATAGATTTTTTTAAATATTTATTTTATTTTTATATTATATTTTTGATACTTGTATATTTTAGTTTTTTATTAAATTTAGTATATTTTATTACATTTGAATTCTGTCTTTTAAATTATATATTATTTTATTTGTTGCTGGTTTACCATGTTACTAGATATTTTGTTTTTTTTTATCTATTGATTTTATTAAGACAAATATAATTTTGTATTATATTTTTATTTATCATATTTTGATATTTTTCTTTATCATGTTATTGTAAATTATTTTGTTTATTTTTTATTATGTAGAATTTTAATTATTTGTAAATGATTATTATATTTGTTACTGGTTTACCATGTTACTAGATATTTTTATTATTAACTTTTATTTTACATTATAAGTATATTATATTATATTGTATATTTTTCTTTTTTGTTATTTTAATTAATTTTATATTTATGTTTTTATTATATATATTGTTTATTTATTATATGTGACCCTGGAGCACAAAAGCAGTCTTAAGTCGCTGGGGTATATTTGTAGCAATAACCAAAAATACATTGTATGGGTCAAAAGTATTGATTTTTCTTTTATGCCAAAAATCATTAGGATATTAAGTAAAGATCATGTTTCATGAAGATATTTTGTAAAATTCCTACTGTAAATATATATAAAAAAAA
>NW_015505859.1:406152-415636 GCF_001515645.1 Sinocyclocheilus grahami
GTTTTTTATTAAATTTAGTATATTTTATTACATTTGAATTCTGTCTTTTAAATTATATATTATTTTATTTGTTGCTGGTTTACCATGTTACTAGATATTTTGTTTTTTTTTTATCTATTGATTTTATTAAGACAAATATAATTTTGTATTATATTTTTATTTATCATATTTTGATATTTTTCTTTATCATGTTATTGTAAATTATTTTGTTTATTTTTTATTATGTAGAATTTTAATTATTTGTAAATGATTATTATATTTGTTACTGGTTTACCATGTTACTAGATATTTTTATTATTAACTTTTATTTTACATTATAAGTATATTATATTATATTGTATATTTTTCTTTTTTGTTATTTTAATTAATTTTATAATTATGTTTTTATTATATATATTGTTTATTTATTATATGTGACCCTGGAGCACAAAAGCAGTCTTAAGTCGCTGGGGTATATTTGTAGCAATAACCAAAAATACATTGTATGGGTCAAAAGTATTGATTTTTCTTTTATGCCAAAAATCATTAGGATATTAAGTAAAGATCATGTTTCATGAAGATATTTTGTAAAATTCCTACTGTAAATATATATAAAAAAAATTTATTAGTAATATGCATTGCTAAGAACTTCATTTGGACAACTTTAAAGGCGATTTTCTCAATATTTAGATTTTTTTGCACCCTCAGATTCCAGATTTTTAAATAGTTGTATCTCGGACAAATATTGTCCTATCCTAACAAACCATACATCAGTTGAAAGCTTATTTAGCTTTGAGATGGTGTATAAATCTCAATTTAAAAAAATTGACACTTATGACTGGTTTTGTGGTCCAGGGTCACAGTTATATATATTGCTATATTTGTTGGATTAAATTTACATTTTAATTATATTTATATATTTAATATTAAATTTTGTATGTATATTTCCAGGCCACTGCGGAGACAGTGTATGACATCTTATCTCCGACTCCACCTCTGACACGTTACATCACTGATGGACGTCCCACTCCCCGTCCCAGACGCACCCCTCAACCAGCTGATCTCAGAGAGGGAGTGGCCAAGGCCTATGATACCGTCAGAGAGGTACATCCCTATATTATTGACATGTTCATCTCTGTGACTGTTTAGTTTAATAAATGTGTAATATAAAGTGTTTATCTCTAGTCCAATTCTTTTTATAATTTAATTTGACGTCCTCATGCCATCTTTGCCTTTCCCAGGGAGTGATTGACACCGCTCAGACGCTGTGTGATGTTGCGTCTCGTGGACACGAGCAGAAAGGTCTTCCTGGAGCGGTGGGCGGAGTTTTGCGCCAGATCCCACCCACCGTGGTCCGTCCACTTATAGTTGCCTCAGAGGCCACTTCAAACCTATTGGGAGGAATGCGGAACCAAATTAAACCAGATGCGCGGAAAGAGGACTTCTTAAAATGGCGCACCGAAGATGGCCAAGAATGAGATTGACTGGCGTTAATGAAGTCTAATTTTTGTTATATGAATGTGAGAAGTGTGAATGCGAGTTCATCTGTGAGTATCAATGCAAAAACAAAGGACAAAAAAAAAGGAAACTGAACCATTTTTACGTGGCTTCCACATAGTTGCACACATTGTTTCATGCAATGCAAATGTTTTGGTCTTGCACTTTGCTAGAAGCGGAGCGCTCTAGACAGCCAAGTGCAGCTCAGTCTCATCTTGTATTGAAACGTATGCAATCATATCTGTCTATAACTCTGTTTACCTGTGAGCTCAAGACCAGATGTTTCTTTCGCCTCTCCGAAACACTAATTTAACATCTGATTGAATAGCTATTCTCCCTCTGAAGTATTTCAAACTTAATGTTGAACTTAATTACTGATCTAGGTAAGGTGAAACACTCAATAAATGCATTGAGGTGGCCTTACCATACTTTTCATTTAACACTAGGAATGTGATTCTTTGTCCTCTCTATCCTGATGTCTTTGTGCCATAATTCTACTTCACTGATATTATAAAGATCTTGTTTTAAACTCTTAAAGCCTAAACTAATGCGTTCGTTATTTGAGTGATGCAGTCAGTCTCTGTGCGGAGGGGGATCACTCTTGTTTTCTATTCATCTTTATGTCTTTCAGAATTTGATGAAGAGTTGTTGTCTTGTCTTTTTTGGGTGAATTTTGCTAAATGTTCAGGTCATATTTCACTCCAAAATCAAAAGATAAAAGTAAGTAATTCGATTTTACATAAAGAAAATGAAGCCTATTTTAGGGTTCCTTCACTGTAACATTTTATATATATATATATATATATATATATGATGCACACATTATCATTATAAATAAATACTTTGCTAATTAATTATATTATTTTTTCACATTGCCGTAATGAGAATGAGATTTTTTTCATTGCAATAATGGGATTTGTGTATTGAAATGTGATTAAATTGTCATTTTAAAAAAATGCATAATGCCAATTTTATTTTCTTTAGGTAAACTATTGTTTTTCTTTTGTTTTGTGGTGAAATATGACCTAGACATGTTCTTGATTCAGCCTTTTATCTGCCATTTACTCCTAAATCCAGCATGCTTGCTTTCAGCTCATTAGTTGCCTTCCTACATGTTTTAAATATTTTATTTCATATGTGTAATAACAGCTATTGAAATGTAAAAACTGATGATGTTGAGCAAGAAGCCTTGGGGAGTGGGTCGGTTGACAAAGGGCTTATGGGTAATGTTACATTCACTTTTTTGTTATTTGCATAACAGTGTGAGGGAAGTGAGATTTTGGCGTGTTTTTATTTGTCTAAGTATGTACAGCGTGTGTTTGAGTGAGTGTTAAAGGACATGCATGCTTGTGTATTGACTGGCTGGCTATGCAATTCATAGCTATCCGTGTGCGTTTGTTTCTTCTGTAATTACAACTATATCATACGCTGTAAGAATTACCTGTATAGTACCAAGATGATGTGTAAACAAATACAAAAAAGGAATAAAAATGTGCATTTGGAAAATATTGCTTTTTACTGTTTAATGTTGTAAATGTTGCATCCACATAGGCAATAGTGTGATTTAATCAATCATTTTATATAGCTTAAGGCAGATTTGTATTTCTGTACCATCCTAGAAAGTTACATTATTAGATTTAAACAAATACATTTTATGCTATGTGACAGTTTTGTTTCACAGCAAAGTTTCTCTCTCTCTGATATGCATTTACAAATGTACACGGTCTACAACCAACACACTACATGATTACCAGTTTACATGATTAAAGAGATTCAGTAAAGTGGAGGAAGGGGGGAGTAAAAATGGGGTAAAATTTCACATTTGGAGTCTGCCATTAGTCTAAATAGTTAGCAAAAATGTCAAATGATTTAGGCTAGTTATATCAAACCCTTGTTTTACCCATCATATAATCTGTAATGTTAATAGTACGTGTAAAAAATGTGTGGGTTTATTGTGTTTGTTACCCAGCCGCTATTACAAAAAGGATTTTCAATTTTAGTTTAGAGGACATTATGAAAATGTAACACCTTTTTGAAGAAGACGTTTGACACATTCAGAACCACTAGAGAAACACACATTTGTATAATAGTAAATTAGACTCAGCAAGTTAGCCACTGAGATTTAGCCATAATATTACATCTTAAATTGAAATTATTACAGACATTATAACAACTTTATGCGGTCATTAGCCGGCTAGCTCTGCATGCGGAACCAAATACAGCACGCTTTGTTTCTCAGGGTGCTTGTTTTAGTAGTTGCACACAGTCGTCTCCAAACCGCATGTGTATGCTTCTGTTTGTAACTCAACGCTTCCATAAGCATCAAACGTTCGTGCTTTGTTTCTGAAATATATAGCCACATACTGCCGAGATGAAGCTGTTAACGCATAACATGTTAACATCCCACGTGAAAGGTGTGACTAAAGGATACCCACTTATTATCAAGGTGAGATGGACTTGCAGTGTTTTCATTATTAATAATTATTTTTGAGACGCACATTAATGCAGCAGTAATTTAGGGCGAATTACAAACCGCATTTACCTTCCTCCGAAATCATCGCTCAAAAATCACAAATTCATATCAGAAAGTTACAGGGAACCTAAATGTCTGTGAAGTAGTCCTTGAAGTAGTCCTGCAGTGTGACAAATGAATGTTTAAAAGTGCAAATGTTACAAATGTTAAACTCGTGAATTAACATGAAAGTTAGAGTTTTTGAGCTTGAAATGTCAACTGCCCAAGATAAATACATATTAATATGCACCAGTAGAAGATATGTGACGGAATAAGGGAAAGTGTGTTTTTATGTCTTGTATTTTAATCGCTTTTTTGAAGTAGTCCTGCAGTGTGACAAATGAATGTTTAAAAGTGCAAATGTTACAAATGTTAAACTCGTGAATTAACATGAAAGTTAGAGTTTTTGAGCTTGAAATGTCAACTGCCCAAGATAAATACATATTAATATGCACCAGTAGAACAACCTACAATTTCCTACATTTCTAGTTCACTGCTTTGTCCTATTTGAAGTTATCCTAACAGGAGTAGAAGGTCAGTTTTTTAAAGCATATTTCATAAATTAATTGTATTCTGAAGCAAAATATAAAAACTTAAATGAGATCTTTGAAAAAGTATTATTTTCAAAATTAGAGAACACTTACAGATACCTCCAAAGTTATTGGTGTTAATCTGGCACCTGTTGCTAATTTCCTTAATTATATGACAAACCATATTTAACTGGCAACGTTCCTGAAACCCTGCGACAGGATGTGTCCAGATGAAGGCCAAAGGGATGAACCTTTCAGCTTTTGCAAGAGAAGCAGGCCATTCCAAATCAGTAATTTCTCAATAATTGCAGGTTTACAATGATACTAATTCATTCAAGTCCCCCCAAAAAGCTGGTAATCCACGTAAGACAAATGCACGAGAAGATAGGATAATGCAGAGAATCTCAATTGGCAATCGGTTCAACACTGCAGCTGGAATTGCTCTGCAGTTCAGTGCTGAACAGGGTCTGGATCTGTCTCAGCATGTTTAAGAGAAGTCAGACTGAAAACGTACTCTGCGGTGACCAAGCCTCTCATCAGCAGAAAGAATCAAAAGGCTAGACTAAACTATGCTGAGGAGCATGTTGTGTGGAGAGGGGAGAACTAGGGCTGGGCGATATAGCTAAAAAATGTATCAACGATATAATGTATCATATCGTTCGATATCGATAAAATTACACAAATATCTAATTTCTGATGTTTTATATCCAGATTAAATGGGTCTTTATTGTATAGGTCTAATTGTCTCCCGAGGGCGCAATGAGCAAAATAATGCCGTGCATTTAGCAAGTAACTCTATAAAAACGTGCATTATGTCTAAATTAACTCATAAAAATCAAATATAATTTTGTACTGCATTCTGTGTGAATGGCTTGGATTCGGTTTGAACCCATTCAAGATCTTCTCCGCATTGAGCTTCTATATTTCTCTAATATGTTGAATGAATAACACAGCAGCGGCGCATCTCGTGGCCTAGACTAACAAAACATTAAAATGCAACAACGTCACTTACATCATCTCACGCAACACTGATGAAGCTCCCTGATGCACACCTAACATTCAAATGCAAATGTTTTTTAAATTCGACTAATATTCATTCTTTATTCACAATCTCCTCATCACAGGCAGGCACAGCACTCATTTCAGCAGGTGTTTGTGTGTGCTGTCTGCGTCACTCATAGCACGTGCCTATATCGTGCGCTATATCGAACATTTTTATATCGATATCGAAGAAGGTGTACTGTCGATAAATATTGATACCGTTTTATCACCCAGGCCTAGGGAGAACTGGTCCAAAGTTCACTTTAGTGATGAGAGCAAGTTGGGTCAGATGGGAAATATTTTGTTCGGGGGATGTTTTGTGCAGCAGGAGTTGGGCCTCTTATACAGCTACAAGGCAGAGTGAATGCAAATGTTTATCAGAACCTCCTTCAGCAACATACGTTTCCTTCCCTGCAAGCATCTCCCAATCAGCCTGCAATTTTCATGCAAGACAATGTCCCCGTCACACTGCAAAATGGGTAAAGCAGTTCCTTAAAGCTAAGAACATTGAAATAGTGAAATGGCTGGCCCAGAGTCCTGATCTAAACCCAATTGAAAATCTCTGGAAAATCCTTGGCAACACAGTTATGGCTAAGAAACCCACTACAGTAACTTACAATATTTCAGAAAGAATCAAGTATTTATAGATTGTTCTCTAATTTTGATCTCCTGTGTGTGTGTGTGTGTGTGTGTGTGTGTGTGACAAATAAAACTAGATTTGTGCCTCATATTTAGTTTTCTGTTATTCAATATTTGTTCTGTACAAGCCAATGTTATTTAATGTTACTGTTTTAGTTTATATATATATATATATATATATATATATATTAGGGATGCACGATATATCGGCCACCATATCGGTATCGGCCCATATGTCCAATGACTTGTTTGCATTATTTATGCATAATTTTATTTATTTGTAAGACTTTTTTATGACTAAATTTGGTAATGGGAGAGTAAACATATTTTTAAAACGTACACCGTTCAAACTAGGCTGCTTATGTTGAAGTGTTTGGGATGTGGCTTTTAATGATGAGACCTTTTTTGTAATCAGGCTCTCAAAAAGTATATAACAATTTGGATATAGATTTATCGGCCAACATATCGGTTATCGGCTTTCAAAAATAAAGAATAATCGGTTATCGGTATCGGCCAAAATTTTCATATCGGTGCATCCCTAATATATATATATATAATTTTTTCCCCCCCTTTTTTTATGTCTGTGTAGTTTTAGTTCAAGTAACAAACTTTTTTTTATGGTTTTATTCAACCGTAATAACCCTGGTGCAAACCCATTTTCAACATAAATATTTAATATTTTATGGAATGAACTTTAAGTGAATTAGTGCTAATAGCAGTGTTCTCTCCTCATAGGTTGAGGTTATAGAGGGATGTTTACAGTGTCCTGAATCTGGCAGAGAGTTCCCCATCTCCAAAGGTGTTCCTAACATGTTACTCATTGAAGACGAGTAGATCAAGCTGCTACACGCGTCCCAGAAGAAAAGATACTGAATATCAGACCCACGTTTATTTTAGAAACTTTCGGGGGGCCATTTTTATTCAAAGGATAATGGAGAGAAACGTAAGACCATAATTCACAAGTTATTCTGAATTACACAGTCATGTTCAACTACTGTCTCCAAACATGTGGTTGCTTTGCATTTGGTTGCTATGAGAATTTTCTTTTTGTTGTTTCTGTCATTGTAAATTGTGCTTTGTAAAATATTAAATACGTTTGTATTGATTAAGTTAGGCTTTTTTTTTATTACTTTTTTAATAATACTAATGTGTGTGTATGTGATTTATTTATTTCAGATGCTTATGTCTCCAAGTTATTTTATGGAAATTAATGCTAAAATACTGATCTGTCCCTAAATTGTGAGATTTTAGGCCTAAATAATGTTTTATATTCATATTTAAAAATGTCATTTTTAAAAATTTTATTTTAAGCACTAAAATAATTAACTGCAGATAGGCCTTTATACAGTTTATCTAGAGAGTGGTTAATTTTTGTTTTTAGTTCAGTTTTAGTTTTTATTTCCAGTTAGTAATTTTAGTGTGTTAACTTACTTAACATACTTAAACTTACTTTAGTTGGTTGTCAAGTTAACATTTCAGTTTTTCATTTTGTAATGTTTTTCATCTAATATTTATAGTTTATTTTATTTCCGCTATATTTCATTGAACAATAATGTTTTTAATAGTTTTAGTTACAATAATAACCCAGTAGCTAAAGTAATGAAGCTGTTAGTCTCATTAGCTCTCGTTATATTTGTCTGTGTAAGCATTGAGATGATCTAGGCCAGCTGTTGTCGTTTTATGGCTCTACCAAGGACTTTTTCATATCACACAGAAACCTCTGAGAGCAAGATGTCGTGGCAAGGCCGCGACTATATTTAGTTTGAGGGAGGTTAAGAGAAAAAACCGGGATAAGCTGTTTTCGAGCTCTCTATTTTTAAATCGTATATTGCAATACCGCAAAGAACCACCAGAGCCCTGCGGCCTTTCGTCCGTCCGCGGCCGCCTGATGGCGCTCGAGGCTCCCTTTCAGAATCACATCAAACGCTGAATTCATGTTTAAACAAGAAAATAGCCGTTCTTTGTCAATTATATCAGCCCTAGAAAACTTCCAGCCCTCTGGTGTCTCTTTTTGGTCTCTAATATCTCACTTCTTAAAGGCTTTTGGTGTCTTATTCCTTCTGCCTTCTCTTGAAGTTCAGTTATAGCCCTCTTGGCCAAACTATAATAATGTCATAATGGAGAGGTGGAGAGAGCAGCTATAAAGCTGTTTTTGAAAGATTAACGATCATGTAGATGGTGAACTGTAATTAACAAGAGAAGAAAGATAGGGAGTGGAAGTAAAGTAAGGAAGGGTGTACCTACAATGACTGGATGGGAAAACCTAGATCGAGGCCTTGGATAGCTATCATTTCTCTCCAGGAAACAAAATGGAAGGTGAAATTCATTTCCAGTAAATCTATTTTAAATGTGTCCAGTGGGTCTGTTAAATGCATGAGGGAAATATTGGATTAGAAGAGCACATTGTCTTATTTCCAAGGTAAACAAATTAAGAAGCAGTCAGTCAGTAGCTTCAGCCTGCTGTGGTGGATATTTGACTGTAAAGATTGTAAAGATTTGTGTTAAGTATCAGGCTGCTGCTTGGAAACACGGTTGCCAAGGAAAGATTTCAAAAAAGTGTCCTGGTGCGGTCTGGAAAAGTCTGTGAGAAATACTGATATAACATGTCAGGAAAACTGCTGAATAGACTTCTGCAGCTTTGTTTTGGTGACTTTTTATGATAACACTACTGAACTTATTATATAATGCTTAACAAAGCTTCTATAAAGATCTATGAAGTTATTCAAAATGCATTAAAATGTAATTCATATAAATAAAGAAAAATATCACATGAACATGTTTTACATTTCTGAATCAGTTAATTTTGATATTTTTGTGGTGACTATCTAGGTTGTGTAAATGTCTGGAGATAGTAAAATAACTGATTCAAATGTTGACTTAAATTTTTGAAGTTTGGAATAATATTTTATCATTATTTCTTTTGCCAACCAAATCAGTCAGTTTGGCATAAGCAACATGCTTTGAAATAACCCTAAACTCCTAATAATTCATGACTCAAAAAAATGTATGACAATATTAAATTGATGATAAATTTGAAAAATGATAAAGTTGTGCAGTATGTTAAAACTTTTCACTCAATGTTTAAACCAGTCAAGTTGAATCATTAAATCAATGTTTATTATATTTAAGGACTTGACATGTTTAAAACTAAATTCCAAAAGATCTGTCCTTTTTTTATCGTTCCAGACATCCTAGTAATTCACCCTTGTAGTTTTCTGTGCTTCTCTTGTCCTCCTCTCTCTCCCTCCCTCTCCCTCCCTCCCTCTCTCCCCCTCCCTCTCCCTCT
>NW_015505859.1:415921-433491 GCF_001515645.1 Sinocyclocheilus grahami
CTCCCTCCCTCTCTCCCTCTGATCTCTCTCTTCCTCCCTCTCTCCCACACACAGCTGCTGTATGTTTTTTTTCTTCCTTTCAGAAACTTTAGGGGCTTTTGTTGAAGAGATGTTTTTGATAGCTCTGAAAGCCTAAGAGTTTTTTAAAATTATAGCAGAGTAGTTAAGTTCACACCTTCAAAGACTTTCTTTGACGTCTGACCTGTTTCTTGATGGTCTAGTTTTTCCCCTCTCTCCGTTTAAATGGATTACTCTTCGCAAAAGATCTATTCTGGTAGGCCAAGCCTAGACTAGCATTTTTTCATTTTGTTTATATTAAATCCAGTTCGACTTTATGCTGCTGGAGACAGTCAGTCTTTGTCATGGGATAATTGTATTTTCCTAAAGCAACTTCAAGGGCTTGATTGAACATTTGGATGGCAGATCTGCTTCTTGACTTGAGGCTGTAAGAAAAGAGAATCAGATCTGACCTGATCTCTTATAGCTATCATGGGAAAGGAGCTGGAGAGTCACTTTAAAAGAAAGTTCTAGCGGTCCTCAGTAAAGGTCCAAGACAAACCACAAGAATTCAAAGCAGCACTTGGAGTTTCTCTCTGAATCATTGGATACCAGACGAGCATGAGGAACTGTTCCGTTTATGACCTTACCGGTAAATACTCAAAACCCCGGGAAGCATGACGGAAAGGCTCTGCTTATAGATTCCATATGGTTTGTAATAGTGCACGCTTGTATTTTGTTTGTTATCACAACATGCACAGAAATCTGGCCAATATTTAACATTTGTTTTACCTGAAGTAGCCTAGCTCAGGCAGGGTGTGAATTACCGAGGGCTTTTGGAAGGGTTTGGGTCTTAGAAAGTAGGCTACTTATACTGTATTGTTTAAGTTCAACATAAGTTTCCAAAAAAAAATTTTTACAATCATTTTAGTATCCCGACGCCTAGCTGTAACGTCGTAGCCCGAGGAGGTTACTATAGCAACGGCGTGCTGCGCGATCAGTTTCTGCTTCGGTTTAGCACAAAATATAAAGCTAAGTAGGCTACTTGTTTCTCACTTTATTGTATATTTGTTTTATAAAAAGATTACAAAAACACTTTAAAAAAAAAAAGTATTTAAGACCGTTCTCGTTTTGCTAACTGTTAGGGATGCCAAAATACGTGCCATAAGCAGTACCTTAAACGTTTGCACCTCGAAAATTACCTTTAGGAAAAAAATCTCCTTTAAGTTAGCGTGGAATTCCCACACTGAGCTCAGCAGTCTTCTAAAAGATTACAAGAGTACACAAATGACATGTCAGGCAGTGTATGAGGGGTAAAAGCTCGCGGCTCGGGCTCACTCACCTGGAGAACACTGAGCGCGACCAGCGCAGCCTACGCACTTTGGGTTTGTCCCATTGCAAGAGACGCGCTCAGTGCGTGCGCCCCGAGGACATCCAGCGGACCGGGCGTTATAGAGGAGCGCACTCAAACATGTGGTTCAAACCGATAACCGCTAGGCTATGCAATGTTTTCTGTTTTTATTTCGCTTTTTAACACAATAATAATAAAATTATCATTAGATCACAAAACAATTTGCCACAATAAAACATAATGTATGAGTAATTATTAGTCCAATGCCATTGTTTTGCAATCTAAATGGTCAAACTTATTTTCATCTTTGTTTTTAATACATTTAGTTATTTTTCTTTTGGATAACCTTTCTTATGCTTTTCTTTAGAGAAATATGTGCCCTGGAAATGAAAAGTGTAAGTTATAAAGTATGAATATCAGTATAAAATGTTAAACAGATTACTGGTCTGTCTCTGGTATTTATTGCTTTGTGTTATGGTACAAAAAAAAAACTGTGATGCAATTTTTCTAATCTGCACAAATCACATATTGCTGAACTAAAAATCTATTTAAAATAATGGTAAAAAAAAAGTACATTGTCAGTAGCTGGTCAAATGTGCTTAATTTTTTAATAGTGTCACAATACAAATCAGTTGTTGTTGCCCTAAAATAAAATAAAATAATAGGATGCTTCATGTAAAATAATTATTAGTTTTATTTTGCTTTTGGGTGAAATATGACCAGGACAAGCTTTTGAGACATTCCCTTACAGTTTATATGTATATTCACAATAAAGGTACAGTGTTGAGCATATCACTGAGGCATATATTTGATCTAACAGCTACTATATATAGTGTACCTATAGTATACAATTTTGTTGCTAATAATAAGGCAGCTTGAGTTCAGTGAGGCCTCTGAGAAGCTGAAAGGGGTTAGTCATTACATCTGCTGCTTTGGAACCAAGGCAAGTTTTATTTCCTTGAGGTTGACCCTCTGAAAACCACGCACAGACCACAAAGTGTAAATAAGGCCAAAGTGAATCCTGCTTTTGTTTCACAGACTCAATCAACCCTGTTCCTCAGAGCCCGTACTTCAGGATAGTGGGCTTCGACGTCACCAACGTGGAGCGAAATTCCAGTACTTTGGTCAAAGCAGAATTTCGCATCTTCAGAGCACCAAACCCACAGGCGCGCACCACAGAGCAGCGTGTGGAAATATACCAGGTGAGAGAATCGCATGTGTTTTTTCCAGACAAAAGGCTTGGGTCGTTCCAAAGATGAGCAGTGAGTGACAGCAGCTGAAAGGGTTTGATTCCTCACATATTTTTTCATGGTGTATAGTGCAAGAAATAGACCAGCAGATGAATGAATGGGTAAATAAGCTTGTGGTTTTTTCCCTTCACACCCACAGATTCTCAAATCTGACGACGTGACAGCACCGTCTCAGAGGTACATCGACTCCAGAACAGTTGAGCCTCAAGCCAAGGGGGCGTGGCTTTCTGTCGACGTCACGGAGACTGTGAAGGAGTGGATGGCCTTCAGAGGTCAGTGAGTTCATCCGGAGGCTTGAACATATATTTACTGCTCAATGAAGCAGAAGAGCAAGTAAAATGAGAAGTATTTCCTTCTCTAAGAAAAATCATCTTTTTCTCTTTTAGAGCGAAATCTCGGGCTCAAGATCAGCGTTCACTGTCCCTGCTGTACATTCATCCCTTCCACAAACAATATCGTCCCTAACAAGAGTGAAGAGTTGGAAGCCAGATTTGCAGGTCATTTTCTCATCAGTCTAAATTTTTATGAAAAACAAGGAAGGCAATCAAGTGGTAGAAAATTAAAAACCTTTTAGGCTAAATTGTTAAAAATGATGTTAGCAAATGCGTTTAGACTATTAACAGCCTTCCTCAGTGTCCAAATCCATTGTGTACAGAAACAATTTGTACTACTTACAATTATTGCTGGTTAACAATTGAGAGTGGCTGCAAACATTCGACTCAAACAACAGCTAAGCATCCTAATATGTCAGAGAATAGTAAAAAAAAATATATATATATATATATACAAATAATAATAATGACGTAATTTAAAAAAAAAAATATATATATATATATAAAATGCACACACAACATGCAACTAAAAATCATAAATCCAGAGAAACTGAGAGTTTTCAAGTGGTCTCTTCATTTTTTCCATGAGCTGTAAGTGCACTATGGAAGCCCATTTCTGCCACTGAATAATAAAAAAACAAGAAAGAGACTTTTTAATCTCACCCTTATGATTTTCTTCTCAGAATTGAGAGGTATAAACTCTCAATATAAACTCTGAGAAAAGTACTCCTGATTTCAAGGAAAAAGTCAGAATTACAAGATTTGTATCAATACTGGACTCCTTTTTTTATTCATTTGTAGTAAATTAGCTGAAAGTGAAAATATTTGTGATTTAATTATAAGTGGTTAAGTATTCTGACAACTAGCCTTTGCTTTTCTTTATATTTTCTCATTAAAATTTACCATATGTTAATTCCATAGTACCATGCATTTTTATTTGACTTATTTGTCTTATATTTCGAGTTACACAGTGCTACAATAAAAGTGTGATTATTTTACTTGTACCGTGAACCCCCAAAAAGTATCTAGATGCTTAAGTTACACTTTTAAAAGTATGAATATCATTGCATTAGATAATAAAATATCAAACAATGTGGTGTTTATTTTAAAGACAGCACAAGCGCATTTTCAAGCAAAATATTTCTTAAAGAAACTTTCGAACTTTAGAAGAAAAGTGCAACACTGAACTCTACAAACATAGTTGACTTTAATTCTTTGAAAACAGTGACATTTTGGCCAACTTCAGTGTCATAGGAAATGCATTGCATCATTTGTTGTTTTTGATATTTTTGATTGATTCCTTCACAGGCATTGATGATGACCTTATAAAGCAGAACAGAAGACCAGGCATGACTAAAGGACAGATTGAATTCAGCACAAAAACTCCCCATTTGATACTAACCCTGCTGCCCACCGACCGTCTGGAGAGTCCCACCAAGAAAAACCGCAAGAAGAGATCAGCAGCAGTCACATCCATATGCTCACGGTACAGAGAGAAAGAGTGCTGGAGTGTGTGTGTGTGTGTGTTTCAAAATATTATTTATTATTGCTTTCTCTGGAATGCTTGATTTTTTTTTTTTTACTGAAATCAGGTATTTTTGTTTCAGATATTTAAGCAATATAATGATTGCTTAACTGTATGATCCATGGCAACATGCGTTAGAAAAGCTAAGCGGAGACTCAAAATGAATGCTAGTATAAAAAACAGTATAAATGGCTTTGAAGGATTTCGGTATTACACTTGCAGTATTTTGGCAAGTCACCTCTATTTATATAGCACTTTATACAATACAGATTGTTTCAAAGCAGCATCACAGTAATAAGCAGGAAAATAACCGAATCAATGATGCAAACTTCATCAAACATGGGACAAATCCAAATTCTGCTGTAAAGCAGCTCTAAAAAGACAATAGTGTCATTATTCAGCTCAAGTCAGTTCAAGTTTTGTTCTGATCCGATAGTGTCTGTCATATATATCAAACCTTTGGCTAGAAGCTCAGAAGTCCCCAGTTAATGCAAGAAAACAAAAGCATTGCATGAGAAACCAATAAAGAACCAATAACGAGGCACTCAGAGCTGGATGAGATTGATCCTAATGTGTGTGCATGTAAAATAGAGGTCTAGATTGTATTGCATCACACACCCACAGAACACATGCTGCGACTCGCCCAGGGAGTGTCACGTCTGATATGCAGTCTGCATCTTGTCTGTCCTGGGAGTAAATGTTCTTTTAATGTGTATTTGTTATGTGGAGTGCTTCCTCTGTGCTAAGCAACATAGAAATGGTCATTAGGGTCACATTTACACCAAATCAGAATTTGTTGCTGGAGTCAAAACTGGACAAGAGTTTTTTAAGGGTTAGTTCACCCAAAAAGGATTCATTTACTCACAAAATGTACAGTGTTGTTCCAAACTGACATGATTTCTTCAATGGAGCACAAAGGGTGAATTATTTATTATTATTTTGTAAGAATATCCTGCCCAGAGTTGTTATTGTTAACTAAAACTAATTGTTAGTTGAAATAAAACTGAAATAAAATAAAATATAAATATTAGATTCAAAACTTTAATGTATTTCGATTAGTTTTGTTTAGTTTAAGTGGAAGCACTGCAATCGGGAAATAACTGGAAATAAAATGAAAAACGATATAGTTATACTTAAAAAAGCAAATATTAAATTGCAGTCTGTTGCTCTTATAAAGCATCTGACTTTGGAAGACTTGGAATATGCAAAAGTTATTGTCTACTTTTATGATATTTTTATGGTGCTTTTTCTTTCCCCATTAATTGTAACTGCATGGAGAAGAACAACTAGAATATAATTCAAACTGTGGTACGCAGAAGAAAGTAAGCCAGACAAGTCATATGTTTGGAATGAGTGTGAGCAGATAATGTTTAAATAAATCATTTTTAAACTCATTTTAGGTAGACTTCTCTTTTAACACAGCATGATGCATTGCAACAAATCATTTTCCTTCCTCCAGGACTGATCAGGGCTGCTGTCTGAGGTCTCTGTACATTGATTTTCGTCGGGACTTGAACTGGAAGTGGATCCACGAACCAAAAGGGTACAAAGCAAATTTCTGTGCAGGGAACTGTCCTTACCTCTGGAGCGCAGACAACCACTACAACATGGTAAATATTGATCAGGCTGAGCATGTTTCACACAAAAAAAGTGGACAGTGTTCAGGACTACCAGCTCAAAGATCACACCACCCTGCATCATATTTGCTGCATGAAATCCAGTGCTTGTTTCTTACTAATTTGGGGCTGCTGATTACAAAAGTAGTATCTGTTTTGCTCTAGCACATCACACTTTCTCACAAAATCTGATATGCATTTTGTAGCATTTTTGCTGTCAACAAACTGCAACAAAGAGATTATTGCTTTCTTCCTCTAAACAAATATTTGTTCAATTCTCAGCCCATTTTCACATGTGTGATTTATTATTGATTCTAAAAACATAATTTTTTGGACTAATCCTAAATCCCCTTTTTTCACTCTTTTGCAGATTGTATGTTAAATGATGCATTTTGAATACTCCTCTTGTCATTAAAAAAGAAACTTTTGACACTTGAATGCTTGATTTAGATATTTTGATAAGTGCATTATAGCTGATACATGTGTATAATTTGAGAAATATAGCAAAACTACATTTTCTAATCAAACTTGTGCAGTGTTGGACAGAGTTCGCTCTAAAATGTTGCGTTTAGATGTTGCTTTCCATGTCTGCTTACAGTGTTTCTCTGTCTGTCTTCCTTTTAGATTCTCCCGCTGTATAATAAAATGAATCCAGAGGCATCAGCATCTCCGTGTTGTGTTCCTCAGGACCTGGAGCCCCTCACCATCGTTTATTTCCTAGGCCGAACCTCTCGTGTGGAACAGCTCTCCAACATGGTGGTCCGGTCCTGCAAGTGCCGTTGAAGCAGTGGAGAGGGAAGACATAAAGATCTCAGACAGAGGACAGGACGCAGGTGCATTAGAGAGAGCAAACTTAACATCTCAATGAAAGGCATCTTAAAGGGATACTCCTCCCAAAAATGAAATTTGTCATCATTTACTCACCCTCACATCATTCCAAATTTGTATGCATTTCTTTCTTCTGGCAAACATCAAAGAAAAGGTTCTGAAGAATGTTGCGAACCAAACATTGGACCCCATTGACTTCCAATGTGACACTGAGACATTTTTCAAAATATCTTCTTTTATTGTCTACAGAAGAAAGGAATGACATTTTATTTTTGGGTGAACTATACCTACAAACTTGTGGGATGAGAAATGGCGTATAATCATACATCAAGCATCTTCAATACAGGAACCGTCTCCTGCATTGGTAATAGTCTAATAAATAAGCTTTTTTGTCTAATATTTCCTCGCATTTTCAGTATCGCAACAGTGACACACAAAATACACACCAGCAGTGCATCCTTTTTAGATTTTGTACGAAGTTTACTGTAGATCAGTTTATATTTTTGCAAATGTAAATAGTTTTTGGTGATGTTTATATGTGTTTATTTGCTAAATGCAATACATTTTGATTATATAATAATATTTTGGGGCCTTTTTATTCATTTTTGTCACATTTCTAGAAGTTTCTCGAAGTAGATTATTGGCTGTGGCTTACAGTTTATTCATTCATTATACAGCCCAGCAAGTGGCCTACTCTCAAGGTTTCCTTTTCTTCTTCAAACGATAACTGTGTGGTCTGCACTCGCTGAAAATGCAGATTTGACTAGTGGACTCACCAGCCAGATGCGGTTCGAGGTTAGAAAATCTCCGACGTAAACAGGATGTGAACAATTTCCAGACACTGACCACTCATGGAACACCAAATTTAAATGCTTGGGGTTCAGGGTTTGTGGTGACATAGCAGAAAGAACAGTGGGCGAAAAGCGGGCCGATCCACTGAGTCGAAATCACCTGTAGGACGCGTTTCAAACGCACCACGTGATGGCTTTGATTTGACGTAAACAGGATGTGAACAATTTCCAGACACTGACCACTCATGGAACACCAAATTTAAATGCTTGGGGTTCAGGGTTTGTGGTGACATGGCAGAAAGAACAGTGGGCGAAAAGCGGGCCGATCCACTGAGTCGAAATCGCCTGTAGGACGCGTTTCAAACGCACCACGTGATGGCTTTGATTTGTATAATCTGGCAATGCCATCCACACCCTATAATGCTGAGCGATATAATTTTGTCTGATGTGTGGGAAGTCAGAAAGAATGTTGACTTGGCCTACATATCGCCTGTTTGTTTTCATTCCTCCTATGAAGTTTCGACATGTCCTTTAAAAACCTATAGCTGCTGGCATGGCGTTAAAAGTTTGTTTTTGAGTGAAAAGCACTGCTTAAATGTTTATCTGTGGCCGGTGAGAATGATCTGTAGGGAATGACAGGGTTTCTGTGTTTGGCTGCCAGAGATAAAACAAGCAAATTTCTGTCTCTCGCTCAGTGAAAACAACTTTTATAACTTAAAAGGAAATGGGGGATGCAAAGGGAGAGAGGGAGAGCTTATTGTTACATAACAGTCCTTAAAATGAATCGACAAAAGTACTTATTGTCACTTACGCAACGTTGACTCAGCGTCCTCTGCAAAAGTGCAAATACGAAACCTCGGGGCAGGAAAGAGGACGATCAGCCGTCTGAGGGCCGTGTGGTTTGGGAGAGCAGCTTCGGGACACATGGTTTTGATGGGGTGTGAATGTGCACAAGTGTTGTGAGAGTTACACTGGAGTCTAGACACAGCAGACTGTGATCTCAGTTATCAGACATTGGTTGAATCCTTTCTGAGGTTGAATGTGCTCATAATCATAAATATTTAATCTAATATTGTCCAAACCCAATATGACCGTCTCACCAACTGAGAGCAGTGTTTTTTGTTTGTCACTGATAACCAAGTGAAAAAGAATTACTCTTAAATGTATTCAAAATGTGCTTTAAATTCAGGTAGTATATTTATAGTACAATTGTACATGCATTGCAATATATTTTTTTAAAGTATACTAGGAGTACTTTGGTTATAAATATATGCTTAGTTAAGCTTTTAAGAAATATGCTAAAACACAGGCATACTTTGTGACATTTTAGTGTTTTTACAGAAAACATACTTATTTTACTCTTATATTTTATGTTTACTTCCTGTAAGAACATAATAAAATGATTCAGCTTGGGTTTAAAGTATATGTATCTTATTTATTACCATATTTAGACCTACTACAATATATTTTAAATATTTAAGTATTTAACAGTAAAGTATATTAATTCACTCACACATTGTACATTACAGCTATAAAATATGCAAGTGTATTCTTACATTGTATCAACTTATAATGTATTAGAAATATAATTTTGTCAACTATACCTTAGTAATAAGCCTAAAATCAATGTTGTTTCAATGTTTGTACTTACAAAAGAATACTTACAAATGAGTTTTTGTCTGATTATTCTATTAATAAGTGTTAGAACCATAAAAGAAGAAACCACATTTTCCATATCATTTCTAGGTTAAAAAATGAAAAATTAATGAACGCAAAAGTACACGGACCGAGTAGTGTATTTTAATCTCATATCAATGAATCTCAAAGGTTTCATTCTGGCTGACATATTTTTTAATAAAGTGTCTATTGGGGCTCTTGAGTGTGATGCTAACTTTGGATTCAGCACCTCTGTTGCAGAGATTTTAAAATCGGACCTAATGGAGGGTGATTGCATCAGCCGCTGTGTTGTCTTGAAAGAAAATATTAGCAAAGTGTCCATTCCAGGTGGTTAATTTCTGTGCTTCCTTTGAGTCATTCATGGAAATATCTGTTTTCTTTTTAATTGTTTTTGTTTTTGGGGAAAGCTGCAGGACCTTGGCCTAGTTGTCCTGCTACATGGCACATGCCATTTTGTATGACCTCGTTTCCTTAAATATCTGCAACAGAGGTGAAGGATACCATAGAGCCATAGACAGATTAATGGGAAATACCCTAGGTTAAAATAATGTAGCCTGTAATACACATACAGGTGCATCTCAATAAATTAGAAAGTCATGGAAAAGTTCATTTATTTCAATAATTCAACTCAAATTGTGAAACTTGTGTATTAAATAAATTCAGTGCAGACAGACTGAAGTAGTTTAAGTCTTTGGTTCTTTTAATTGTGATGATTTTGTCTCACATTTAACAAAAACCCACCAATTCACTATCTCAACAACTTAGAATACTTCATAAGACCAATAAAAAAAAAAAAGAACCAAAGACTTAAACTACTTCAGTCTGTGTGCATTGAATTTATTTAATACACGAGTTTCACAATTTGAGTTGAATTACTAATTCTAATTTATTGAGATGCACCTGTAGGTTGCTTTATTGCTTTGAATAACAATATCAGTGACTTTGGGATTGAACTCTGTGGTGTTGTTTGGCCTCTTCTAACCTTATGTTCAGTGTAACACAGAGAGCTGTATTGTGACGACAGACAAGAGGATAAAAATGGACGCTCATGTCAAGCTTGATGAGGATATAGTCAAAGCTTTAAAATGTAAATAAACTGAGAACAGTCAGATAAATTCTAATGCATATGTATGCAAATTAGAATACATATGATATTCAAAAACACCACTCAAAACCACTGATTAATTATTTGTCCTTTTACAGACCCTGTGATGAAATACCACGGTGTCTGAATTGCAAACCCTCAAATGCAGAAAATGCAACAAGTTGTACTCAAAGAAAAGTGACCCTCCACTTAAGATGGTTACATTTCAAATTTTCTGTTTCTTTGTTTGGTTCAGATATTTGCAGGCTTAACTTGGGTTTGTAAAAATGCACTATATGCACTTCTGTGCTTTATTCATTCATTCAATTATTTATTTATTTGGTGCAAATAAATTGCATTGTAATGCATTTTAACAACTAAATATATTAATATATATTACAATTATCTTAAAATTGAGTATATCTGAAAGAACACAACATACAGTACTTAAAGTTGCTCCAAAATAACACACTTAATATGCACTTAGTATAGTAGAATTAAAATATAATAAGTACAACTTATACAAGTTGTACAATAATATTAGTTCAACTTCAGTGTATTTCTTTTTTACCTGAGTACTTTTTTATTAATGTTTTAAATCAGTTTTCATTTTTATATTTTCCTTTTCATTTTACGCTAAAGTTATTTTGTTTTTTTGGTAGTTGTATTTTATAGAGTATCTCTGTATAGATTTTATTCATTTTAATTTCAGTTTTTTAGTAAATCAAGTTAACTAACTACTTTGGCAACTAGCTGAAACAAAAAAAACATGTTTTTATTGTAATTCATGTTATTTTATATCTATATATATATATATATATATATATATGTGTATTAGTAACTTTCTTTTTTTTATTGGTTTTAGTTTTTTGGGTAACTATAATAACCTGCATGAAACTCTGATCTGATTAGACCGATATACTGAAAATTGCTTTGTAAATATGCAAACTTCAGCACAAAAGGAAGCCAGGATCCTAGATGTGATGTTCTAAACTCTAGACTTTTATGGGGCACCATGACCACTTATCTTCTTCCAGAATCCGGGACAGTCACAGATTTTGAAAAGGTAATAAATATTTATAAACTCTAATCACTAACAATAATTTTTCAAATGATCTCTTTGGCATTACTGATTGAGTCTTTGTTTGTCTTTGTCTGAAGCAGAGTCTGGATGGAGAGGTAAATCAAGCTACTTTGGCAACTAGCTGAAACAAAAAAAACATGTTTTTATTGTAATTCATGTTATTTTATATCTATATATATATATATATATATATGTGTATTAGTAACTTTCTTTTTTTTATTGGTTTTAGTTTTTTGGGTAACTATAATAACCTGCATGAAACTCTGATCTGATTAGACCGATATACTGAAAATTGCTTTGTAAATATGCAAACTTCAGCACAAAAGGAAGCCAGGATCCTAGATGTGATGTTCTAAACTCTAGACTTTTATGGGGCACCATGACCACTTATCTTCTTCCAGAATCCGGGACAGTCACAGATTTTGAAAAGGTAATAAATATTTATAAACTCTAATCACTAACAATAATTTTTCAAATGATCTCTTTGGCATTACTGATTGAGTCTTTGTTTGTCTTTGTCTGAAGCAGAGTCTGGATGGAGAGACAGACAGATATTCTGGCAGCTCATGGCTATAAACAGGAAGATTCTTGGCCATAGCAGAGTGTGTGAGTACTCGTACAACAGACCTTAATAAACATCCACTTCAGCACTTACAATATGGCTTCTGAATGCATACATGAATAGAAAAAGCACTTATTCATAGTTTATATATTTATAGAGTCTAGAGGAGACGGTGAATGTTGCTTCACACCTACATGATATATAAAGCTAATGTAAAGCTATAGATAATGCCACAATATAGAACCTGAAACTCTTTAAGTTCGTTTTATTTTAGTCACCTCAGGATGCCAACCTATTGCAAACTTATGCTAGGTTAATTTTATGTTATATAATAGTTTATCAAACATATACTGTAGTTTTCACCATCTCATGCTTTGAGAAATGTTATAGAACCCTTGTGGAATGTGACAAAGATTACTGTATTTGCCAATGAGAAAAAACTAGAAAGAGAAGAACAGAGAAAGCATTTAGAAAAAGCTATAACTGATTTGAATTAAAGCATTATGTCATTTAGGGTGTATTTTGTAAGACTACTGGGTTCCTGACATCTCACGACATAAACAAAGGTTGGTGTTATTGAAATTTTCGACCCATAATGCCCAGAAGCTAATCTGTGGATGAGCTCTCCGGCCAAAAGTGAATCAGGTTTTTAAATGTAAACCGTAGCATGGACACACCAATTAAGTGGTTAAGAAATGACTTGATGTCCTCTTAAACAACTTCATAGTTAGATTTTGTTTTTGACTCATTACTGTTGATGGTGGAAATTTAATTTGTTTTGACTTTTCTAGCCTCTGTCTATATAAATGTGTTTTTTTTTGCTAATCAACAACAGTGATATTGATGCTTCAGAAGTACAAATTTTGTGGTCTCACTTGCTGTTTAAAAGCATAAACTTTCATTTCCCCTTTTGCGGTGTCAAAAACAGTAAAGCAAATCATTCTAATGTTCTCCTACATACAAACCAGCACTCCACCTCATTGCCAAGGTTTGTGTATTCTTTCAATTCAGAATGCAAAATCTCCAACCACACAAATGGAAATGATCAAATCAGAAAAACAGCCATGGAATATATGACCTGATGTTATGTTCATGCAGTGAAGCTGATGAGATGTAAAGTGTTGGATGTGTTGGGGTTACTTGTCTTGCATCCTGTTTCTACATCATCAACTCCCAAGACAAAAAAGATATTTGAGAACGCAATTATGCAGTTACTTAGAATTTTCTCTGCCAAAATATCTGAACAGTATATCTGGTTCAACAGTGCTAAAAGCAAGTGGAAATTATAGAGTAAATGTACTAGAAGACTTTTCTGGACAGTTATGTCTACGAGATAATCTGAATTTAATATTGTACCTTTGCTTAAGCAGGGGTTCTCAACACTTGCACTCGAGGTTCACTTTCCTGCAGAGTTTCACTCCAACCTTCATCAAAGCTTGTTCAGGTGTGTTTGATCAGGGTTGGAGCGAAACTCTGCAGGAAAGTGAACCTCAAATCCAAGTGTTGAAAACCCCTGCTTCAGTGGTTATATGTTGTTTGATGGTACCATGCTATGAGGAAATATGCCATACTCATCTATGCAGATTAAATGATTTGTGTTTCTGTTTCTGGCTTGATAGATGGCTTTTACTGCCTGGAGTGAACTGTCAGCATTCAGTTCTGCTGTGTATATCTCTTTAAACGGATATTAATGTTTGTTGTTCAAAATCAAATCATTTTTCCACCCTGGTTTGAACTCTTTCAGAGTTTTGACAGGTTTTATTGAAGTTCCTAAACCGGCGATTCATTCATTCCATGATTACCTTACTCTGTACAAGATTATGGAACACAGCTTTTATTCATAAACGTTTTTTTAAACATAATTATATAGTTGAACATTTTTTTCGTTAACACTAAACTGCTTGTCATGTTTTCCAAGACAAAAACATCCAAGTCCAGGTGTGTCACCGGCCGCTTCTGAAGCATTTCCACTCAGAAATCGATTACAGTCACGCACAGGTTACGAAGAACAGCCTCTGGTTCGAGACTTCGGTGTTCTGAGTGTAGAACTTGTGTTAGGTGGGGCTGACGTGTAGAGGTAGAATTTAAGGGTGCTTTGGAAGCCCTGCGGAAAAGCTCCTCTGTAAACCACCACCATGTGTTTGTCCTCTTCCCTCTAAATACCCCCTTCACTCTGCAACCGGCATTTATCCCCACAGCCAGAGCCTTACAAAAGCCATTCCTGAATCTGTCTCAGGCTGGGACATACTCGCTTCTTCTCTCATTCACCTCGTCTTCCCACACCAAGGGCATTTAAATGCTCATCTAGCTCCTGCTGTGCAAATTCAACATCGAAATTGCTTCTCTGTAAACATTGTTTGTGTACATGCTGTAAAATGTGTTTGGGTAGATGTATAGATGTCGGCTCTGGAAAGTGAGCAGTGTGTTCAGAGCAGGTCTGTGTGTGTGTGTGTGTGTGTAAGCCACAAGCTGCAGGGCAAATATAACATTTGTACAAACATCCGACTGATTTATGCTCTAAGCATTTTTTTTTTAAATAATGGAATACAACTTGAGAAAACTTTGAGATTTGCCCAGTTCTGATCACCACAAGAGGGCGCTTACAAATGGGTTCGAGTTAACCAGTTGAACCTTGAAATGGAGCGGGTTAGCTCCTACTGGAAGATTCTGAAACTACATCATCCAACCAAAAACACATTTCCATGGATGGAAGTTCCAAAGTAGACATGTAATAATAATAATAAGCTTGCTATTTTCTATAGGTATTTTAGATCTCCTTTGTCTGAAATCAGCTGTGATGTACAAAAAACAAATGAAACATCAACAACCAAAACATTGTTTTCATGACAAAATTATAACCAATTTGGCACACAAAATGACATTTCAATAAATAATGTGCATCTTACAACAAATTGTCTCCTATTTCCTCAAAGTATATCATGCAAAATATCGACTGTATTTTTTGTATAACTAAATCATATAACTATAATACTAAAAAACTACTAGGGGAATATTAAGCAATTCAAGACACTACAAATAAAATATCACTCCTAAAACATAACAGCATTTACCATTGACATTTTTGTGGTTACAGTTCAAAACACTAACATATTACACTGACATCATACAATTTACAGTGAATTCATAATATTAAATATTATGACTACAATATGACAAATGGTGGCAGTGACAAATGAAACATTAAAACAAACATCTGATTTGCTGAATAATCACAATGCTGAAATGTCCTCAAATTGGAAAATGTAATTGTGGGATAGGCTGCAGCGCTACAGTGTGCTCTATTGTATATTGCACATGTCAGCAAATGTTGTAGGCCTTCTGGGCATTAGACCTTATGCACTACTGTTTAAAAGTTTGGGGTCAGGATTTTATTTTTTAAGAAGAAGAAATTCATATTTGTATTCAGCAAAGATGCATTCAATTGATTTAAAGTGACAGCATTTACAGAATAATGTTCCAAACATTTGTTTCAAATAAATGCGGTTACTTTGAAAAAAAAAATCACTGTATCATTGTTTCCACAAGCAGCACAACTGTTTTTAAAATTAATAATAGTAACTGTTTCTTGAGCTGCAAATCAGCATATTAGAATGATTTCTGAGAGATCACATGCCACTGAAGACTGGAGTAATGATGCTGAAAATTCAGCTTTGCATCACAGGAATAAATTACATTTTCGAATACATTACAATAGAAAACAGTTATTCTGAACTGTGTTAAAAAAAACATTTCACAATATTACTGTTTTACTGTATTTTTGATCAAATAAACGCAGCCTTGGACATTAAAAAAAATAATAATTAAAAAGTCTTATCCTAAACTTTTGACACGTACATACTGCACAAATGTTAGTATGCTATTCTGAACAAAGCCACTTTATGTTTGCCTGGGAGGCAATAAATTGTTTTTCATTTAAGCTATATTTACATGCATATTTGTGATGGTCTACATCAGTCATGTTTGGCATCTTCAAACTGAGATGCTGAACGCTAACAGCCCTTGGTCAAATGCTTAATTGTCAGGTTGGAGGTGGAGGTGTTGGAGGGTGTGATGGAGGTTGTAGTTCACTACTGATCTCCCTCTGCAGTCCGATAGGATATTGTCTCGTCATGCTCCTCCTCTTGGCTTTGCGTTGGCGGTTCTGTCCAGCCGGTTTGATCCGATCACTAAGAGTGTCTGAGGACTCATCAATGTACGCCAGGTTCTCGCCAAAGAAGTCCAGAAGGGAGGGATGAGGTGGACTGCAGCTATCAACCACGACGACAGGAACATCCTTCTGACTTCCCAGTGATCTGAGAGTCCCTTCAGCTCCAGATTCCAGGTCTTCTGAGTTACGGGAATTTGAATCATATTCATATTCAGACCAGGATTCCGACGGGGTCTCGGATCCAGAGACTGATCCTGTTCCAGATTCTGAAGGGGACCTGGAAATGGCTCTGGACCCGGGTCTTGATGGTGGTTTCAGCTCTAACCTTGAGACAGATCTTGATGCTGGTCTCACCTCATACGCCCCATCTAACCTACACCACGACCTGGATCGGGACAGCGCTTCAGACCTGATATCAGACCCTGGGGTGTACTTGCATGCAGGCCATCCGAGAATCAGGTGTCCATTCTCTCGGACAACATCGGCATCAAGGGAGATCCCATGAGCAAATCCCGCCGCGCTCAGACTTGGGTGGCGATGATGGCGGTGACGCTTCCGTCTACGTCGCCGCTGGAGCTGAAAGGGGTCATTGAGATCCAGTGGCACAGGAATACGGAAGTCCATGGACATGTTCTGGATGTTCTGAGTCCAGTCTGTTGCATGAGCTCTCAACTCCTCCATCTAAAAGAAAAACACAGTACCATAAAAAAAAATATTTTTGCAGTACAATAGTAAGGTGGTGGTTAATAACACCATAAAAAATACACAAAATGTTGCCATACCATTTCTTAACAAACTATCATTTGGGTCATACATACTATACACTATCGTTCAAACGTTTGGGGTAAGGTTTTACATTTTATTTTATTTTTTGATCAAAAATACAAAAATAAAAACATTTATAATGTTACAACAGATTTCTGTTTCAAATAAATGCTATTTTTTACTTTCAAATAAATGTATTTACTGTCACTTTTGCACACTTTAATGGATCCTTACTAAAAGTGTAATGAAAGTATTAAAGGGGTCATATGATGCTATTTTAAAGATCATTATTTTGTGTATTTGGTGTAACAATATACTGACATGCTTTAATGTTCAAAAAACACATTTTTCAAATACTGTACATTATTGTAGGTCCTCTATGCCCCGCCTCTCTCAAACACTCATTTTCAACAAAGCCCTTTTTTTTTTAAATAGCTTTTGTGCACAGCCATCCTTGTACTCTTCTAGGTTTAAAAAACTGTCCTCCATAAAATGAGTTGCACAAATTCGAACATCTGGGTTGTGCTGTTCTGTTGTAAA